>NW_028280803.1:1085000-1187500 GCF_059751285.1 Brachycentrus maculatus
TAAACCAATAAAAAAGTGGTTAAAAACAAAGTATCTGCGAAAAACGTGCAAGAAAAAATAACACGATTAGTTTCTAAGGAACATCTATAGTTTTCGAAACTAGTCGTGTTTGCATAAATAAAAAAAAATGGTCTTAGACAATGGTGATTACTAATAATGTATGTTCTTCCTCATCTATGTTGAGATGTCAACACAAAGCATCTTCTTCTTCTTCTGTCTTTAGCCTTCTGTCCTCCACTGCTGAATATAGGTCTCTTCCGTATCCTTTCACGTTTTTTTGGTCGATTGCCGCTTACAGCCTATTTTTACCGCCCACAGCAGCTCTATCGTAGGACCATCAGACCATCTTTTGAGGTTTTCCCATACTTCCCTCATTCTCCTAAGGTCTTCATCTTAAATTTTTGGGGTCCATCTTGTGGGGTCTTATATTGCAACATGTCTTTCCCATAGCCTCTTCAGTCTATCCATGATATCAGCTATTCAGGTTCTGCTCCTAATTTCCTTATTTCTTTTTTACTCTTAGACTTATACCAAGCATAGATCTTTCCATGGATCGCTGTGTACATTTGAGCTTTAACATAAAACATGTGTTTAAATAATTAATTATAAAGTACAGATTATCACAACATTTTGAGTGTGTCCAAATACTTTTCACAAATCTGTGTGTGTGTGTAAAGTGATCATTTAAACCAGCCTATGACGGTCGTCAGCCCGTAAATGCCCAGACTTCCATATTCTTCTTCTTATAAGCTTAAATGATAAAAATGAAAATGATATTTTCTGGCGTTTCTCGTGTGTGTGATTATAATCCAGCATTCCGACCTCACACACTAATATAAGAGTTTCTGCCCAGTAAAAAGCTTCTTTTTATCTCATCAACAGATGTCTCTAGTGAAGTTCTAGTGATTCAAGAACAATGTTTCAAAATTTGTTCAAATATACCATATATAGAACTTCCAAGAATTTGTTTAGTGTGGTTCTCAAAATAAGGATTATAATAGGTGAATGTTACACGTGTGTAAAGTGATCACTTAAACCAGCCTATGACAGTCGTCAGCCCCATAAATGCCCAGACTTCCATATTTTTCTTAATCTTGGATGAGATGTCAAAAAATAATCAATTAATAAGAGTTATAAAATAAAATACAGTAAGAATATAAAAAAAGACCACCTCCCTACTTTTTTTGTCCGCCTCCGTAGTGTAATGGTCAGCACGCTTCATATTCTTCTTCATCTATGATGAGATGCCAAAAAATCATTTATATTATCATTGATCACCAGTTCCGTAGGTAGTAGAGAAGATTGATATAGAAAGCTCAGCTCAGAGGTAGGAAGTTCTCTGGTCCCCCAAGTTTAGACCAGATATAGGCATTAGGTATGCAAATAAAGATAACTTTTTAAACTTATCCCTCTGAGATCTTTGACGGAGCGAAGCCTGAGGCTAGGGGTTGGGGGCTGGGGGCACACTTCAAATAACCACCCCTCAGGAAAACGATTATTGAATTAGAATTCTAGGCTTTACGATGGCGCATATTGCAATGAGATTCATATTACAAATAATTTCGAAACGGTACTTCAAGAATATAATTTTAACTGTTTAAAGTATGTACAGGAGAATAAATTAATTTAATGAAAATAATTTTTAATCTTACCTACCCGGATCTACCTGGGAGATTGAAATCTAATAAATATGATTGTTTATTCGACAATTTTAGTATTATAAGAGCTTCTTCTTCTTCTTCATCTTTATAAGCTCTCTGTCCTCCACTGCTGGATATAGGCCTCTTCCTCTTCTTACCATTTCATTTGATCGGTTTCTGCTTGCAGCTAGTTTTTACCCCCCACAGCAACTATGTCGTCGGACCATTTCTTTTGGGGTTTTCCGACACTTCTTTTGTTCTCCCAAGGTCTCCATCGTAAAATTCATGGGGTTTCATAAGAGCTACTTACTCCATATTTGTTGTGATCTTAAAATAATATTAAAGAAGATCTTCCTTTATTATAATTTCAAATCGTTAAATGTTTAAAAATATTTTTTGATTAAAACCACAATTAGTCGGTGCCGCGAGATCTACATAATTACATATCAGTACGTCAATTTTTGTCTATTAGCGACAAGTTATTTCTTTCACTCTTATATAATATAAAAAATATATACATACGTGGTGCTACCATAGCGAGTTATGTTCAAAATTTTATTTTCGCTTAAATGTTGGACCGTCATAATTTTATTTTAATGAACTAGTGATGGAATGATTATTCTCAAACTGGTAGTAACGTATTAGTAATACCATACCACAAAGTTAACAATGATTTTAATGTAAAAAAATATAGATAATTCGATCGTTTATTTTATGAAGCCAAGGTGTGATCACCCTGTCTGCACTTTAGGTGACAGTAAAAAAAATAAACCATTGCCAATTTCTTTTATTATTATTTGAAAAAAAAAAACAAAATCATTTTCCGTTGCACAAAAAAGCATAAAAAATGCATTTAATAATATATATATAATAATTTAACATAATAGCTACCATAGCGAGAGAGCGAAACAACAATACTACTCGGCTTTCTAGTGACTGCTACTAGCACAGATGAAGAGATGCATGAATGTGGAAGAGGCAAAGATTGTTTGCGAAGACATATTGAAGTAGCATTATATTCATTCTGCCTCCATACCCCTGCGGGAAGCGGCGTGATAGCTAGTCGATTAGTTAATTATCTCATATTTCTTCAACCGAAGGGTATCGGCATCAACGTCTGTGGTCCATGTCGTAGGTATCCTCACATTATAATAAATAGATAAATTAGTGTTACGATGTGGGTGTGGTGCCTTCGATTATGCTCCCCAGTTCTATGCCAGGTGAGTTCCCGCCGCGGGCTATGCTCTGCCGGGATACTATGCCGCGGAGCTTTCATATGGTAATTGATTTGAGTTGTTCCCTTAAAGTGGACAGATAAACCATGTATAGACAGCCGCCCTGGATTCCGGTTCCTTCTCTCCTAATTTGTATGCTAGTCCTTCTCCCGACCAGGGCTGACACAAACAATTTTATTTTTGTTTTTATTTATTTGGCGTTTAATTTGTAGAACTCCATTTATGAATTAATTTTTAAATAAAAACAGATTTCCTTTTTTTTACAAAAATGTTAATAATATTAGTGTATTATTAACATTTACTACCCGTCTTTTCGTCAGGACAATCACTACCACAGCATGCAAACAATACCACCCTTCACCACCATCGCACCATTTACACACTCAAAACTACACAAAATGTCTAACACATGCAATTTTTGGTCGAACGAAGACCAACATTCATCCAAAAATCGAATCAAGTTGACCAAAAATCGCACGTGTTAGACATTTTATGTAGTTTTGAGCGTGTAAATGGTGCTATGGTGGTGAAGGGTGGTACTGTTTGCATGATGTGGTAGTGATTGTCCTGACAAAGAGACGGGTACGTCTCGAAACCTGTAGACATAAAAATCTCGGTGAGTTGTTACATACTAATATTATTAAAAAAAAATGTTTAAAAAAATAAGTAAAAATGACTAACCACAAAGTAAATGCTTTAAATATTAATAATATTGAGAATATACAAACACAGACTTTTGAGCCAACTTAGAAGACTCAAAAAATCTGTGTTTGATTTATAAATGAATTCATAAGTTTATTTCTTTTATAACCTAAAACATAATATACAACATATTAAGCAGGTCCAAAATCATTGTTAATAGATCTTTTTTCAGATTTTGTTTTAGATGGTAGTTGCATTTATTATTTACCTTGTTTACTGTGTACAACGTTTAAAGATCAAAAGTAGATTTTTGTTTCTTCTAGATTTTTTTTTCAAAATCTGCATTGGGAACAGGAAGGGCAAACTAGTGTGAGCCAATCAGAAACTGTTCAGAAGTTGCTGATTACTGGAAGAAAACTACATATAACTTCTCAAGAGAAGTCTTCTTCTAGTGGCATGGAAGATCTGTTCACGATAGTCAACAGTCTGGCTTCTTTTGAAGAGTTTTCGTGGTTTTCATCCAACAATAATCAAAAGCTGAGAACTTCCTGACTGGTCCTCACTAGTTTATCCTTCCTGTTTCCTACACAGATTAATATAAAATATGTTTTTAGCTACAAGAAACAAAAACCGTTTATAACTTTATACCTTGTACATAATAAGCAAGGTGATTTTTTTTTAATTACCTAACGCCCAAGTTACTCTCAAATCTAGCTACGGCTTATGCAACACCGTTTATCATGTCCCTACTCAGGCTTCAACTTTATAAGTTTCATAGCCTATGCCTACTCGTGAGTGGATTTACTCTTTATGTTTAAAGTTACTATAAATTCATGAGTGAAAATTCTAGACAAAAACACTCGCAGTGAATTATAATTGCAACTCCCATGTAAAAATAACCGTATCTGCGAAAAGAATCATTAAAAGGAATCCGTTCGTGCGCGTTTCAATCATGTCATATATTATCCGTTTTGTTTTTGTTTCTTGAGTTTGGCTCAGCCCTGCCATAACCTACGATTTTACATCGTGCATGTTTACGCTGACGATGATTTGTGTCTTATGTGCTGTCAAACTAAACTCACGTTAAATCTCATTCCTACATCTGATGTATTTCGGGCTCACGGAGTTATGATTGGTTGGTATTAGTCGCTCTCAGTTCTCGGAAACTGGGCCTGTTGCGTCGCTCCGAGCCATTAAGAAAATTTGTGCATACATTAGAAATATTTATCTGTATCATTAGCGAGCCTCACTCCGCGTGAAGCGTTCATAATTTCTTTTGTGAACATCTTTGTGAAATACCTAATAATTATAGCATCAAAAGCTTTGTGTTCTCCGCCTAACTCATTTCCTATTCTAAATCGCAATAAATCTTACGAAAAAACATGATTTCTTAGTTTGTAGAAATGTTTATACATATATATTTATACGTATATATTCACTTCAAACCCTTATCCGCACCTCGATGGTGCATAGGGCACTGCATCGTATAAATGCAGTGTTATCTTGATCGTTAACACATGAAGGAAAGAAATTGAACCCGGGACCACCGGTACTGTTGGTGAGCTCGCTGACTATTACGCTACGGAGGCGGACATATAGCTCACTCCTTTCAAGAACATCATATTTCAAAAATTGTCAATTTTCAGTTGTGCATGTTTTCGAAATGCCCATAAAATGTACTTTATCCCAGCAAAACCGGCATATCTTCAACTTAATATTTACCCGCTGCAGAGCAGAAAGTGCTGTTTTTGCATTTTGAAGAAAATGTATTGTTTTTTATTTTTTTTTAAATATACTTAATATTTTTTAAATGGAGAAAAAACATTCAGATTTTACCTAAAAAGATCTGTTGCACACTAAAAAATTCAATAAGTGTCTTGATATTTATTTTTAAAATAAAGTATTATATTTTTACACTTTAAAAACGATCTCCTTAAAAATCACGTATTTTGATTTATGACGTTGTTGAAAGGAGTGAGCGATATGATTTTAAATATATATGTATATATATATATATATATATATATATATATATATATATATATATATATATATATATATATATACACACATATGTGTGTGTGTGTCTGTATTGTCTCCATAATGTATAATTTTCTTTTGTGTAAATAATATTAATGATTTTTTCCCTTATCTATGCAACGCCTAACGGAGATAATAATTTAATGCGTTTTCTGACAACATCATCAGTCATCATCATTGTAAAACTTCAGCATCGAGAAACCGGTAACGCGAGATTCCAATACGTACTCAAAACTGGATTTCTATAATGTCATTGTCATTGAATAATGTTTCATGCTCATTTTTAATATTCAATTCGTAAGTGATCAAATACTGCGGTCCAACAGGATTAATAAATTGTCCAAAAGCATCGATATAATTTAATAAATTATTAAAACCGTACTCGCAATTATAAAATTCAGTTATCTTCCCCCAACGCAAAGAGCCGTTCGTCAATTATATATTTTTTTCCTTCTACCTTTCAATAAGTCTTTTCTTTTCAAAACCATATTTTTATATTTGAAAAAAAATCAATACCAAAACAGCGTTTAAAAAAATCCAAATACGTCAGATGTTACCTGGGTTTGAATAAAATTGAGTTAAAATTTAACGAATACTAGGCTTTAATCTAAGACTAACCATCACGCCGCTTCCCCGCAGGGGTAGGCAGACAGAAACGCCGCACCCTTCTATCCTGTCATACACTCCTAGCTTCCTTCACATCCATACATCTAGTCACACATGCCCTCCGATCATGCAGACTTTCGACACCAAGATCTGATCGTGCCAAGTCTTTTCTCATTGTTATTTGTCTCTTATGATGTTTTTTTTTGAAAATATATTTTGTAATAATTAAATCCCAGCATGAACTATCGAGCCCACAGTGATAAAATATAGGAATTCTTTTAAAAATATGGTAATTTTTATGGAAAAAAGCAATGAAAAGACGTTATCTGAGTGGCTTTAAATCTTCACATGTGTTTCAAACACGTGTTTCACTTTATTGTCATTATTATAATTTGATTCAAGTACATATTTTTCTTTATACTTTGTATATGTCGTAATAAATTACCCGCCATTGTACTTAAACTGGACATATTTGCATACAAACCTCAATATTGAATAGCTGGTTGAAACTGTAATTCCTCTCCGTTGATCGGTACGGAACATTTTTCTTATTCATCATAAATTATTGATATTTTAATAAACAAATTATCCTTTACAAAAAAAAATTCTACGATAATAGTTTTCAAAAAAAATATTTTTGCATCTTAGAAGAAAAATATGGAAGTATGTAAATAAATAATGTGAAAAATAACCCCTAATTGGAGATAATCTAGATATATAAACAAGTATTTGTACACACTCACAATGTTGTACACACATGAATTTTTAAAAAAAATGACGATTAAGTATATTTATACGTATTTTTAGAAATGTTTATATTTACGATTAAGTTTATTTATATTTATACATGATTAAGTATATATTTTTTGTTTTCTTTCGTTTTTATTTTGATAAAATAAATATTTACTAAGTAAGTTTAAAGTTAAGCTTATTTAGCTTAGGTTAAGTTGTGGGATACATGAATAGGGTATAAAGGGAAAATTTGGCATGTTCAAGTATTTAAAAAAACTGTAAGTGCTCAGGTCAAGAGTTAGAATAATCAGCAGGTATGTATGAGGAGATGCATGAATATGGAAGAGGCGATATTTTTTGGAAAGACAGATTGTTCTGGCTTTATATTCTCTTTGCTTATCCCTGCAGAGAAGCGGCGTGGTGGTTAGTTAGTTTGTTTGTTCTTGCGGATATGAAAATACTTACTTACTTAAGCATTCTTCTTGTGTCCAGTATTGAAAAAAAGTCTCCTTTTCGGACTTCCATAGTTCTCTGTTGGACGCGACTCTTTTCCAGTGCACTTTCTTGCCACTTTTCTAATGTCATTGGGTCATTTTGTCTAGGGCCTACCTAAGGTTCTGCGTCCTGTTCTTGGCTTCCAGTCAAGCACCTTTTTCATCTATCGATCTTCAGATATATTAAAATATGAAAATACTGTATCTCGATTCCCCTCAATCGCGATGATTTAATTAAAACTTGCAATTATAGTACTATTTTTATGTTGCTTCCTCCTTATGGGCATAAAATGTTCATGTATGAAGAATGGACGCTTACAGTCCCGAGTTCTGAACTGAACAGGGTACAGGAATCGCTTCCTTCGGATACCGAGACTAACAAAGGGAATACCTACTGATTGAATGATACGACCAGTTCCTTATAAAGGTATTTACTCTTACTTCTCCTCTAAGCTCGGTAAGTGGATAACGATAGATAATGGTAGGTAGTTAGTTTATCGAACGTGCCATTCAATGTTGCTATCTGCTGAAGTTATCTCACGCCACACAGTGAACATATATTGTATGGTGTACATACCTAAAGGTGGAGCATATGCATTCATTGTAAAATATTTATAGATTTGGTGCTTAATTTGTAGAGCTTAATTTTAATTTTTGTATTAAATGTTAAATCAAACACTGTTTTTTTTTAGTCTACTTAGCTGTATTTTATTGTTAAAAAAACACATAAAAAATAATTTTGTTATAATTGTTTCGCCTACTTATGGTATTCGTTTGGAAATGCCATGACTAGGCAAAACAGATGTCACAAAATTGATTTTTAAATGTTTTTTAATAATAAAATACAACTTAATAGACTCAAAAACTCAGTGTTTGATTAAGACATAATTTATTATAAAATACTTTGATAAGTTTAAATTTAAATTTCGTATATATGTACAGCTCTGTGGAATTGTACATAACACTTTATCAAACTTAATATTATAATTTTTATATATTACTATGTGTCCCCGACCACGCGATGCTGTGGCCCCGTCTAGTTAAATGGAAAAGAAAACACATTTTCACTAACCTAAGGATCACTTACCATGTCCTCAAAAAGTATTTTGCACACATTATTATTAATGTGACTTGAAGTATTTTTAACATAGTTTTGATATTTCATTATTTTAACTGTTAAAAAAACAACACACTTCTTTTGCTTAAAATCCAATTTTTTCTTATTAATTCATGGACATAAATTTCTTAAAACCACCAAGTAGAGACCCAAGTTTTTGAACAAGTATTTGGATATACTCAAAACGTTGTGAACCACAATTCAATCACTGCCGAATTTACCCTAAAAAAATTATCATTACTTTTTGGTGTTTCCAAATCATTGCCATCTACAAATTCCAAAAATTGAGGAGGGTGCTTGTCAATCATAGTTAGAATGGTGAATATTACACGTGTATAAAGTGATCAATTAACCCAGCCTGTGAAACGCTGTAAATACCCAGACTTTACTATAATTTACTTCGTTTATATTATAATATAAAAAAAATAATTGACAGGTTTCACCTTCTATGTTGAATTTCGTATTTTTTGAAAGCATTCACATCTCTTGGATTCCCGCGAGGTCAATTTATCAATTTATTTTTGTTCAGACAGGTCTAGACCAGTGTTTTAGCAGCAAAAACAACCACTATATATGCCCCAAGAGACTTGAGTAAAAATGTATTTCTAAATTTTTAACTTAACATGTTCTTTTTTAACACTGTCTATCAATTTTTTTTTAAATAAATAAATACATTCCTTTAAAAAATTTAAAACATAATTAACATGTATTTTTTGAGACCCACCAAGCCACCTTGTATGTCTTGTCAGTGGAATTATTTTTACATGAACTAACTAACTAACTAACCATCACGCCGCTTCCCCGCAGGGGTAGGCAGAGAGAATAGAGCGCCACACCACTCCTTGCAAACATTCTTCGCCTCTTCCACGTTCATGCATCTCCTCATACATACCCGCCGATTGTTACGACTCCTAACCTGACCACATTCAAGTATTTGGCATACCTGATCGTGCCATGTTTTTCTCGGTCTTCCTCTGCTTTTTTTCCTCTGCTGTTTTTCTCGGTCTTCCTATTTTTACATAGTTTTTTTTACAGTCATTATCTATTTAAATCTAATATACACCCAAAAAAAGGACGAAAAAATTTTAAAAATAAAAAATACAATTCATTTTACAATTTTCAAAGCAATAACTCTTTATCATTTTCCCATTTCTTTACTTTGCCTTTGTAAATAAATGACATATTATATTCACAATATTTTGAGTGTGTCTAAATCCTTGTTCACAAAATCTGGATTATCTCTAATTGCAGGAGTTATTTTCATATTGTTTGACATCTCATCAAAGATGAAGAAGAATATGGAAGTCTGGGCATTTACAAAACTGACGACCGTCAAAGGCTGTTTTAAGTGATCACTTTACACACTTAACATTCACCAATTCCACCCATTATTGACAACCACATTACTCAAATTCTTGGAAGTTCTGTATATTTGAGCCAATTTAGAAACCTTGTTCTTGAATCACTAGAACTTCACTAGAGACATCTATTGGTGAGATTTAAAAAAAGAAGCTTTTTTACTAAGCAGAAACTCTTATATTAGTATGTGAGGTCCGAATCCTGGATTATAATCACACACATGAGAAACGCCAGAAAATACCATTTTTATTTTTATTATTTAAGCTTATAATTTGGCCGGACAATTTATTTACAACATTTTGAGTGTGTCCAAATACTTGTTCACAAAATCTGGATTATCTCCAATTACAGAAGTTATTTTCATATTTTTTGACATCTCATCAAAGATGAAGAAGAATATGGAAGTCTGGGCATTTACGGGGCTGACGACCGTCATGAGCCTGTGACGGTCGTCAGCCCCGTAAATGCCCAGACTTCCATATTCTTCTTCATCTTTGATGAGATGTCAAAAAATACAAAAGTTTAAAGTTTTTCCAGAAGTTGAAAACTTCTGTAAGTTTTCGAAACTAGTCGTATATATAAATAAAACTAATCAAGTGGTACATTCAAGTGTTTAATTTTTTTTAAATTGTCAATATGTCATTCCACAAAGTTAATGCCGAATCAATAAATAATATTATCAATCTTTCCACTAAGTTGCGATGTCAAAATAAAAAATAAAATAAAAAATTATTTCACACGAATTTACGATTCATGATTTATATCAATCTGATAATTTTACTAAAACAAAATCGATCAACGATTTTATGACATAATTCAAGACTATTAAGTTGTCATTTTTACACCTAAAATATCCACGTGTGCCTACGCGACATGTTTTAAAACAGTTTCAAAATATTATACACGGTAATTTACTGAGAAACAAAATATTGAAATAGTTTTATGTTAATTAAATGATTACATCACAATGAAAGTCATCTTGTTTATTATTATTGTTCCTTATTTATCTCGTTTCATGGAGTTTGTTAGCATTTTGACCATCGTTATGGTCGTATCAAATGTTCGGTGTCGGTGAGGCCAGCAATAAAACCTTTCCCAAAATGACAATAATACACAATTTAAAACATTCCCATCAAAATACTTTTATCTAGGAAATCCCACTTTAACCCTTGAACATCCTTTTTTTATAACAAAGTAAATAATAAATAAAGAAAGACGTGAAAAAATAGAAAATAGTACGCCACACAATATTCGCCTCTTAATCAATTTGTAATAATATACATATGTAGGTATATTCGTTTTACATACATGTATGTATATTTTAATTTACTTAATAATTTGCACATATTCATTGTACTTTTTTGTCACATTGGAAAATAGAAAAACATTTTAATCTTATCCATACATGTAATTTACATTTTTAATTTATTAATATTAATAATAATAATAATAAAACCCTTATTCGCACCCCAATGGTGCATAGGGCAATGCTTCATATGAACACAGTGTTATCTTGATCGATTACACACGAAGGAAAGGTGATCAGCCCTCCGCTTCAGGTACCAGTCCAGGGTAATATTGAATAAATATTACAGTGAAAAAATCAATTATATTTATTTGACCCCCCTGGGAATCGAACCCGGGACCTCCAGAACGGTAGCCGAGCGTGCTGACCATTACACTACAGAGGCGGACACTACGGCTTTTTTTTTATTTATTTTTTTTTTATTAATATTATTATAAAAATATTACAAAACCATGTTATGCTCCCTATAATAATAATAATAAACTACAATTCCACAAATGAGATAAATTTCTAATTTAAAAGAAAACATTTGTTTTTTACCACTTGTGTTATATTTATTTAATTTAACGACTAGTTTCGGAAGCTAAACTTCTATCTTCAGGTTTAAACATAAAATAAAGCCTAAATAATTATCTGTTATGTAAGTAAGCAACAATCAAATGTTTTCTTTTAAAATTCATCATGTCTAACCACAAACTGAATTCCGAAACAATAAACAGACTAATATTTGTAGTATTTGATCTATCAAATACTACAAATTATTCTCAAATCAGGCTTAATATTAATTAATTACGTGAATGGGTATTTTTTTCTAAAACGTAAGAACACTACAATGAATTTCAATCTTGTTACAATTTACCGAAAAAAATATAATAATATCAGAAATGAAAGAAGAAAGAAATATAATAATATAATAATAAAAGAACACAATTTTAATGCGTGAATACAAATCTTCAAAACATTCTGGGCACAATGTTTCACAATGCTTGTTTGCACAATGGCACATCGTTTGCAAATGTAAAGAGTGTTTCTCTTACATCCGCTATAGTGGCATTTTGATCAAGGAAGTCTTCAAGTAATTTATAATAAAAATAATAATAATAAACCCTTATCCGCACCCCAATGGTGCATAGGGCACTGCGTCATAAAATCGTAGTGTAATCTTGATCGTTTACACATGAAGGAAAGGTGATCAGCCTTCCGCTTCAGGTACCAGTTCAGGATAATATTGAATAAATATTACAGTGAAAAAATCATTTCTATTTATCTTACCCCCCTTGGGAATCGAACCCGGGACCTCCAGAACGATAGCCGATCGTGCTGACCATTACACTACGGAGGCGGACAAGACTGTTGACAAATTTGTAAGATAAGTTATTTTTTAACAATTCGGTGGCACTTTTGGCTTTAATTTTTTTAAACCTCAAATGTGTTTTATGTAGGAGAGGGTTAAATAACTCTTCAGTTATATTCAAAATAACTTTACCTACAGCGATGAATATATTTATAGCGCATACAATATATTTATAGCGTAATCATGGTATGGAGCCGATATAACCAAATTATATAAAGTTTTGAAATAAACTTTTAAAAAAAAGTATTTTGGCTACTTTTGATTGATAAGTAGATTAAATAAATTATTTTTTGACATCCTATCAAAGATGAAGAAGAATATGGAAGTCTGGGCATTTACGAGGCTGACGACCGTCATAGATTTGATGAGATATCAACAAGTATTTGGACACACTCAAAATGTTGTGATTAAATAAATCATGAAACATAAGATATATTCGTTTCACGAAAAACCAGAATAATACCCATAATCTATATAAATTAAAATGCAAACTATCGTTTGTTCAAAACCTAAAATCTCCTAATTAAATTAACGGATCGGTATAATTCTTTGACGCAACGTTATACATTATACGTAGAATACCCGTTTTTCTATACCTGTGTTTTTATATACCTGTGTTTTTACCTAAGAGAGTTAAAATTGTGTTTTTAAGTTTTTTTTAAGCAATGGCAGCGCCTTATGTCGAACGTGCACCAACGTACGCAATTTTGTTACATAGTATTTTCAATATTTTCGATTGTATTGACATTTTATAGATTTTTATATATTTTAATTCCTTTTTAATTCATTTTGGTTATGTGAGCTTTCTGCTGTATTTTTTCTTTCCTATTTAACCAGACTGAGCCACAGTAGTTTTATAACTGTATACAAAGGAGTAACTACTCTATTCGGGTTTAGCAGGAATTCAAAACGTGCTAAACATAAAATCCATTGTCTACTAAATCGTTTTCGGTGTCATTCAGTAGTAGAATTTAAAATCTTACCTTTGTTTTCCTTTTGAGATTCCCAACACGAAACGGCCATCGCCAGATATCGGACATGCCGACCGACAATCGGAATACCTCCCTTTCTATTTTTGTGTTTTTCAATTGTGTCTCTAAATTACATACTAAAATCTAGATAAATGAGTATGTCAAATTACTAAACATAATTTAGTAATTTTTTTCAGCAAGGGTTTTATTTAAAAAATTTTAACTACATTTGGTAAATTCAACTATTTCATAAATTTTTGAAACGTGTTTCGATGCATTCTGGATATTTTTTAAATATCGTACTTGAAGCTATGTGTAAGAATGCATCGTAACACGTGCCAAAGTAAGAAATAGTGGTTTTTGACAAATAAAATTTACATTTCAAACAGATAAATATTACTACGAAGTAACTAACAAATTAATTAATAAATAATATTTGGATAATACATAAAGCACCATTTTCACTACCTCAAAGGCGTTTCACTGCGTAAATTGAGGAGATAATGGAAATGATACAGGGATCTTCTCACTCTCACTATCTATAATCACTGGTGGGAGAACATTATACGCCCTCAGTCATCAGATGTACTTATATATACACATATATAGGTACATCTCCTGACTATATATATATATATATATATATATATATATATATATATATATATATATATATATATATATATATATATATATATGTATATATATATATATATATATATATATATATATATATATATATATATATATATATATATATATAAATGTGTGTGTGTGGGTGTTTGTGTGTATATATAATGCATATAATATATCACAATTCTGGAGAGAGAACTGCCACATGTCCAGCCTTCATCTGTGATGCTCGAGATGTTTATAAAGAGACTGGAGCTCTTCATCAGCCTCTCCCAGAAACCCTCCCCTCTACTCCTTATGGACCCATCCCAGCAATCAAATGCGCTTCAAATATTCAGTTCATCTCAAAGGTTGTCCCCGAACTTCCTAAAAACCCCTTTTGTGCGGACATTTTTATTTTTAAAACCCACATTTATAGTATCTCATTCAGCATGAAACAACTCCTTCATGATCGATGACCTCCGACCAAAGGGCGTGTCTTCTGTTAGAACGAATAGCCCAAATTCCACGTTCGTTAAAAATTATTTTGAAAGATACATATGTATAGGGTGGCAAAAATTAACCACTCTATTAAAATATGTAATTTTTTTAAATGACGTTGTACGTTAATCATATTTAAATTTTCTTAACTAGATAGCTGCAGTATACAAACAAATTAATGAAAAAGGCACATATATATGTGTATAAACGCTGGCGGTAGCCACTTGACCCATACCACAATGAAAACAATGTTTATATTTAAATAAAATAAAGTAAAACTTAAATTAAAAATTTATAGATATTACCGCAGAGCGACTGCCAAATTAACTAATGACATTAATAAAATTCTCTTTGAAAATATACAGAAAAAAATACAATTATAAAAATACTCTCTGGCCATATAAGAAAAGTCATTCTGGTGTGTGAACAGTCAACCTAATTGATTCATGTGTTAGTACAAGACATTGAAGTTAATTTCGTATACGCACAAAGCTTAAACGAAATCTAACAATAAGACATTATTTACGATACATTATATCTTCAACAACTGGTAATTTTTCAGTTCGCAGATTACAAGCGATATTCCAACAGTAGACGCCAAGCGCAGACGAAATATTTAGAGAAAATAAAACAGAGTCGTAAACATTACATCCAACGTTCACGGTTGAGTTTGTTCGCATTAGCCACAGTCGTTTTTAGCTTCATCGAGTCTGGTAATAAATATAATAATTCACAATACAAACGATGTTTTGGCAGAGTAATTATTGGCAGACACGCAACACACAAGTTCGCTCTAACACACGTGAGCAGAAAGAAGATTGGTAGTAAACCGTCTGGTATTGCGAAAGATTGATTACGGGGGTGTCAAGCTAGGTCACTAACTCGGCTGATTTTACTCTATGACGCTTTCAAAATAGACAACCAGTGGACCGAATCGGGATAAAACTCGAGGAAATCATTACTCATTTGGGATGAACGATCGCCGCTGTGATCGCGAGCTGGGTACACATTTTAGTAGTTTTTTGTACAAAAAAGGCATACGTATTTTATGAAATTTTTACTAGCTTTCGAAAAATATACACAATACTTTTATTATTTTCATCGAATGCACCCGAGAGAGGATTGACTTTGAGTTTTTTTTTCGAATATTTTTTTTAACATTGACTTTTTCACTATACTTATTATTATATTACATATTGATTCGGAATTTACTTTAAATCGTGTAAAATGAAAGAAAACTCAATAAGTGGTTTTATACAAATGTTTAATTATAAAAATGAAAAAATAAAAAAGACTTATTATTTATTTAAACGTCTATTTTTCTTACATTTTTGATAAAGATGAACATACTTCCATATCTTATATAGGTCAAAAACGTAGGAAAATCTGTAAATACACAGATTTTCATATCTCAACATAGAGGGAGATTTATTTATTTTATTTTATTTTATTTATTCGGGAATTGTACAGCTGACATATAAAAAAATGATATAAAACAATAGTTACATTAACAATTATAAACATTACATTACATTAACAAAAAATAGTTACGTTAAAAAAAGCCAATTAAACAATTCCACATTTATGTTGAATTGTTTAATTGGCTTTTTTTTGCATTCCATATTAACTATTAAAAAACATTCAGATATTAAACAATAAACAAAAAAAGGGTATTTTATAAAATAATAGATTTAGCAGGAAGGAGAAGGAAAGGAGAGGAATTAATAAGTGTGGTTAAAGGATTTTTTTTTCTAGGTAAGAAGTTTAAAAATATATTTATAAATATACATACATACATATACATATTCATTATATATATACAGAAAAAAATGTGGAAATCTGGGTATTTACAGGACTTATGACCTATCATAGTCTGGTTAAGTGATCACTTAACATACACACGTGCAACATGAGATACCCATTTTACACATGATTGACAACCACACTACTCATGTTTTGGAACTCGTAAATTTATCATTGGTCTCAGATACTGTATATGTGAGTTTACTAGAGCCATATTTTTTGGATTGTAAAAGCTTTTCAACATTTTGAATGTGTCCAGATACTTGTTCAGAAAATATCTCACCAATAGATGACTTTAGTGAAGTTCTAGTGATTCAAGAGCAATGTTTCAAAATTGGTTCATGTATACAGAACTTTGAACTTTGACCAAGAATTTGAGTAGTGTGAATGTCAATAATGGGTAGAATTGGTGAATGTTACACGTGTGTAAAGTGATCACTGAAACCAGCCTATGATGCCCAGACTTCCATATTCCTCTTCATCTTTGATGAGATGTCAAAAAATAAGTTAAAAGCTTTTATTTAACAGTGACTGTTTTATTTGTTTTATGTATGCAAGATCCTAGCCTAACCTAACTTAACCTAACCGGATTTTTTTACACATTGGGAAACTCATATCTCTTAAGAAACTCATCAGATTAGAAACCCAGATTTGTGAACAAGTATTTGGTGATTTGTGAACAAGTATGTGAACAAGTATGTACACCAAAAATGCAAAGAACTCTATTTTTCTCATTTAATAAGCGCCAGAGCGAGTTAAGCGACTCGATATGAGAATTTGCTGCAGAATATTTAACAGAGTTGAACAAATTTAAATAAACAGATTGAAGCATAATTTAACTGCATACTTAAACAGTCAACGAAATAATAATATGTCTTAATAATTCTCGTGACCACTGACTTGCTCTGCCTATAAATTAATCTGCTAACCATCCTCTAATTGATAAAACAAGATTTACATTTCTTTAAATTTATATATTTTATTTTTAAATTTTAAATTTTAAATTTATATAATTTAGTTCGCCTCCGGTGTTATGGTTAGCATGTTTAGCTACCATGCAGGAGGTCCCGGCTTTGATTCCCAAGGGGGTTTGAAAATAAATATTAGTGATTTTACA
Source organism: Brachycentrus maculatus (assembly GCF_059751285.1). NCBI lineage: Eukaryota > Metazoa > Arthropoda > Insecta > Trichoptera > Brachycentridae > Brachycentrus > Brachycentrus maculatus. The sequence continues at coordinate 1,102,530 of NW_028280803.1, forward strand.
CTGAAATATTTATTAAATATAACCCTGGACTGTTGGAGTGATCACCTTGCCTTCATGGAAGTAATGATCAAGATAACACTGCGTCATTACGATGTCGTGCCCTATGCACCATTGGGCATTTCATCGTATTAACGCAGAAAACCGAATGTAAAATCACTTTTCTTAATTTTTTTTAAAAATATATTTTTTAAACCTTGTGTGTAAAAAAACACCGATCCATTTCTATGGATCTGATCTTATTCATCTACACCTATGTAGATATACCAATGACCATATCGCTCACTCCTTTCAAGAACGTCATAAATCAAAAATCGTCAATTTTCAATTGTGCATGTTTTCGGAATGCCCAAAAAATATACTATATCCCAGCAAAAGAGGCATATTTTTAAGTTAATATTTACCCGCTACAGGGCAGAAGTGGTGTTTTTGCATTTTTAAGAAAAAGTGTTGTTAAATTATTTTTTTAAATTTAACAAATATTTTTCAAATGGAGAAAAAACCTTCAGGATTTACCTTAAAATATTTGTTGCACAGTAAAAATTCAATAAGTGGCTTGATATTTATATTTAATACATTGTATTATATTTTTAAACTTTAAAAACGTTCTCCTAAAAAATCAAGTTTTCTGATTTATGACGTTCTTGAAAGGAGAGAGCGATATGCGAGTTGTTTATTGCGTGGTTTACTTTCTGGTATCCTCTTTGAACATTGGTGGGTAATATTTCAACAACTTCGAGGAATTTTATCGAATTAACGAAATCGAACTTTCAGGAATCCTGAAAAGTTTCAGTCAGACAGTAAACAGAATCATTCAAAGAAAATGTACGAGTATTGTGTTTATTCATTCGTTTGAGTCTACTTATGTGCAAATATACGTAACATATTGGCTGAGAGCACAAGTGGAATATTTTCAAATTATAGAGAAAATTTTAGTTTTGAAGGTGTCTAAACATGAAATGGAACATGAATGTTAAATTGACATCTCATCCATTGGGTAAATAATCCAGTGTGAGATATTATAAATAATAAAAATTGTGTAAACAATTACAAAACAAAAGTTGCATTAAAAAAATCTATTTAAATTTATTTATTAAGTTTACGAAAAACAAACAGTAAAAACATGGCATACATGTTCATGGAAAAAATAGGTATACATCATAAGTATGTATATAAAGAGATATAAAGAGTTATTATAAAGTGGGTAGGAATTTACTTTGCGAAAGGTAATTTTTTAGTAGCAGTAAAAAAATACATATTTATATATATATATAAATATATATATATATATATATATATATATATATATATATATATATATATATATATATATATATATATATATATATATATATATATATATATATATATATATATATATATATATATATATTATATATATATATATATATATATATATATATATATATATATATATATATATATATATATATATATATATATACATACCATTCATCGTAGTCGTAAAGGAGAAAGTGACCAACTGACAAAACGTAAAATGTTCAGGAGGGCCTATAAGTCACTTTTGCTTGGCAAGAAAATAAATACCAAAGCAGTTAGTCATTGTTCACAAGTCAACAAGATATTATACTTCCAAGTTTAAAATCCATTTGGATTTTTTTCAAGATTCTTGGCAAGAAAATAAATACGAATGCAATTAGTCATTTTTAACAAGTCAACAAGATATTATACTTCCAAGTTTAAAATCCTTTGGGATTTTTTTCAGGGCAATATTAAGCTAGTAAGATATCAAATAGTCAATGATCACGCTTTTGTAAAAAAAAGCACTTGGCCACTTTCTCCTGTATGACTACGATATATTCAATTCGTTTCACAGTTAAGAAAAAAAGTTGATTACCCATACATTTATTATTTTTTATTTGCCCATAGAAGTTGAAATAAAAAATATTCAATTTTTCTTAATTTAATATCATCAAGGTAAATGGGCCACTATTGCTATCAACCATTCATCTCGCACTGAGGTTCTTTGACCCGAACAAACGATGATGTAAAAAATACACAAACGTATATCCACACACTTGTACAACTCAATCAACCTTTCGACTGACTCTTCGCAGAAACAGAACATCTGTTTTGTATCAAATATTTATGAACGGACAACATAATCTTCAAGACTTCGCTCAAAAATATCGGTTTTAGTAACGGAAGTATTACAATTTGTTTATGAAATATTTCGTTACCAAACGAAAAAATTATCGTTCCGAATATTGAAAGCATTAACTTTGTGGATCATATTGATATATTATTTCGAGAAATAAAAATACTTTGTGTTTTGATCCACTCACATTTTTACTAACCAACTAGTTTCGGCAACAACCTGTTGCCCTCTTCAGGGGCATAAATAAAACCCTGAAGAGGGCAACAGGTTGTTGCCGAAACTAGTTGGTTAATAAAAATGTGAGTGGATCAGAACACAAAGTATTTTTATTTCTCGAAATAATTAACCATCACACCGCTTTCGCGTAGGGGTATGCAGAACTAATCGCATGACACCGTTATACTTTATTTACATCGAGAAATGCTTCAGTTAAGATATCGATTGCCAAGTATGATACAATATACAATATATGTGTCGCCTACTTTCAAAATACGCCAGATCCCTGTAAGTCAATTTTACAAAAAATGCAAGTTCTCCGGGTAACAGTTATGTTTCAAAGATTTATTTATCTATTATTAGATAAAATATTATGAAATAGATAATTTGCCGATTTTTTTGGATTTTTTTAAAGTTTAAAAAAAAACACTAGACACAAACCGATAATGACGTCATCTTAATTTTTGACTTATCCCCGCTCTCAGATTGGCCGATATGGGTCAGAAGACAAGTTCCATGAACATAGCGGAGTTTGAAATACAACGCTGTTTTTAAGTATTTTTTAGCAGGGTTTTCAAGTATTTTAATATTTTTAACAGTAAAACCCACAATTGGCATTCCGATAGAGTATTTATTTTAAAATATTATAAAATTGGATCTGGCGGATTCTGAAAGTAGGCACACACATATCTGAACAGTTGTTTTTCCTTGGTGAACCAAATAGTCATTTAAACTTACTTACTAACCATAACACCGTTTCACCGCAGGAGTAAGCAGAAAAAATAGAACGCCACATCACTCTACCTTTGCAAACAATTTTTGCTTCTGTCGCATTCATGCATCATCTCCTCACACATACTCGTATCCGCTGATTATTCTGACTCCTGACATGACCACTTTTGAGTATTTGAAACACTTGATTACGACGTGCTTAAGTGGCGTGGCGTAAGTTGGATAGACGCTCGACTGCGAAACTTGCGTCGTGGGTTCGATATCCGCCAATTGCAAAATAAATAAGATTTTTTTTAAAATTAGTCTGGTTGTTTGTGATGAATTTTTCATATAAACCTTCCCTATCCTTACTATCCTACCTGCAGATAAGCCTCTTGAAGTAGAGACTTTGCAGGTTATTCCTTTTTTAATGCTATTTTTTTCTATTTTATTCTGCTCTTATTTCCAGCTACATTCGCCGCATAATTTTTTTACTTGTGTTTTCTCACCCATTCTTTCCACATGGCCAAACTATCTCAACACAATTTTATAGATAATTCTTATGTCAGCCTTGGAATTTGGACACACTAAAATATTATTTCCCTCGTATGATTGAGTGTAAAACTCAAAATGATGTTAACGTTATAAAAACTGAAAAAACAAACATTCTTTTTAATTTATCGCGATGTTTTTAACATGTATGGGAAGTGCTCGTTAAATAAATCGTGAAGGGAGAATTTCTTATTATGAAAGATGAAAGTAGATACTTACTTTTGGCAAATTTAAGAACATGACCATAATTCGGTGGATACTTACTATGGTAATGACTGCGAGGCCGGAGTCCCAGGGGAATTCCCGATCGGGGGAATGGTAATGCCTAAAATATTGAGGGATAGAGTATTAAAATCAAATGGATTAGGGGTGAAAAGCTTTGGTGGCGTATTAAGTACACTTCACCCTTTCATTCAAATTACTACTGAAATTATTAGTAATTTTTGTGACCCCTCTTTTGAAAACTTCATCAAAATTGGAGAATTTTTAATTCTTCGGTTGAAAGTAATCAGTTTTTTATTTTCGAAAACATTTTTAGTGTAACACTCTCCTTATCATTCATCGTTTACTTTGTGCAATACCAAAATGTTATACGATGAATGATAAGGAGAGTGTTATATTACCTTACACAAGTTAACAATGCTTTAATATCCAAAATACATTTTAAGTAGATTTATATTATCCACTGACACTTCGTGATGGAATTGCATTTTTAATTTATTAATAGATTAAAACCAATATTTTTAGCTTTTCCACTTTTTTATTTGACCAGCGACCGGGTTTTGTCGTTACCGACATCATCAGACTGGTGGGAGGCTATACAAATTGTTATGTTATATATAAAACAAGGCAGGAGTTGATAACCATGATTTGATATAATTTTATATATAACATAACAATTTGTATAGCCTCCCACCAGTCTGATGATGTCGGTAACGACGAAACCCGGTCGCTGGTCAAATAAAAAAAGTGGAAAAGCTAAAAATATTGGTTTTAATCTAATAATATATTAAAAATGCAATTCCATCGCGAAGTGTCAGTGGATAATATAAATCTACTGAAATTATTAATAATTTTTGTGACCCCTCTTTTGAAAACTTCATAGAAATTAGAGAATTTTTAATTCTCAGGTTAAAAATTCAGTCTTTTTTATTATCCAAAACATTTTAAGTGTAACAATCTCCTTGTCATTCATCGTTTACTTTGTGTAATACCAAAATGTTATACGATGAATGATAAGGAGAGTGTTATATTACCTTACACAAAGTTAACAATGTTTCAATATCCAAAATACATTTTAAGTGTATTTAAATATGTACTTGTTCACAAATCTATACATCTCCACATTTTGAGTTATTTTACATTTTTTACATCTTAACATAGATGCAGAGGAATATGGAAGTCAGGGTATTTACATATACAGATCTTGCATACAAATAAAAGGGTCTCTACTTAATAAAAGCTTTCTTTATCCAATCATAGATGGCTGTTGTGGCCTTGATCATGGAACGTCATGACTTTTATCAAAAATTTTGTAGTGTCAGAATGGGCAGAATGGTGAATGTTACACGTATGTAAAGTGATCACTTAACCAGCTATGACAGATCTTGATACCTGTAAATCCCCAGACTTCCATATTCCTCTTCATCTACGTATAGACATAAATAAATAAAAGTCTTGACATTTTGCAAAATTTATTAACTGACTAACCATTGTAACGTTTACCCGCAGTAGTAGGCATAAAGAATAGAACTCCACACCATTCTGTTTTTACAAACAACTCCTGACCTGACCACGCTGATATATTTGAAATTCTTGATCATGCCAAGTTTCCCTCGGTCTTCCTCTGCTCTCTATTCTCATTTAAATACACTTGTCCATCTATGCTGCATTATATGATTGAATAATTAAGTTTCGAATGTTTGATTATACCCTGTTAAGGATATAACACAAAATGGTAATAAACTTGAAAAATATGCGCCTTTTAAAAATCTAGCGCCCGGATATATTTGCTTGGAAGTTTACATAGAATGAACTGGATTAAAACTTCCTGACAGGTTGGAGAATCGTGTTAAAACGTTTCACAAAGTTATTTCACAAAAAGTGAAGCCAGTAAACTAGTGATGTCATTAATCGTATGATTTGTAATCGATAACACAATAATCGAATAAATATTTTACGTTTCTGAGATCTTCTTTTCTGGATGCAACATTCCCCATGCTATCCATTGTTGACGACCATACCACTCAAATTAAGTTGTATTTTGGTAACTCAACATAGATGAAGAAGAACATGAAGAATTCTGGATATATACCAGGCTAACTTATATATACCCGTATGACATTTACCATTACTACCCATGTCCCAAATAATGCATACCCGAAAGCACTAAAGCAAAAGTGCAAGAATCCCGTACCCGTTACATGACCTTGCATATATAAGCAGGGTGCAAAAAAAATGTGAGAGGGGGAAAAAAAATAACTACCCATGATTGACCAACACATTTCTCAATTTTTTCAGTCATACACATACGTGTGATCAATCTCATGACGTTCCGTGATTGGGCACACAACAATGTTAAATAACTGTCAAGTGGAGAAACTCAGATTTGTGAACAAGTATTTAGGCCCACTCAAAATGTTTTGGATAATAAAAAAGTCGGAATATTTTCAACCAAAGTATTGAAAACTCTCAAATTTTGAAGAATTTACGATATATCATAACTTAATTAATTTTCTTTGAACCTAGGAAACATTTGACTCAATTCACCTAAAAAAAGTCGATTTCAATTATTCTTTTCAATCTTGTACAAAGACGATGGCCGGTTTCTAACGCTGCTGATCGCATACTGATCTAAGTTCCCCTTAAGTGGACGAACCCAGATATGAGAACAAATATTTGGTTGTACTGAAAATATCGTGCTTACAAAAAGCTTGTATCCATCGACGCACATTTCGAATAATTCCATCCGGTACATCGATGGTTTATCCCATCGCTACAGGAAATGCGATGAACTTTGAGTACCCAAAATGCAACAAGATCGATCTGAATGATGGCTGGGGATAAAGCTTTGATAACTCCGATCAGAGCCAGCATTGCTGTCGTAAAACGAAAGAGCACGGGGCTTCGAAACTTAGTAATTGGAGCTTTCAACGGCCGTATAGCTTAGGTCATAAGCTCCTCCAAACGTAAAATATACCCATTTAACATTTAATATCGCGAAACCCCAAAGAGATGAAGCCAACTCTGTATGGCTTTCAGAAAATTGACATTTCGTATAGAATTCTGCGATTCGCTTTTACTTTGTAATCGACTAATCATTTTTTGATTTTCTTTACAGCCGAGACAAGAACTGGTGGCCAATGGGACATTGCAACGTTTTATTTAAATTAATATTTCTTCAAATCCTCAATAATTTCTTAGGAATAGCTTATTTTTTAAATAAAATCCTAAAATGTAGTATTTTTTACAGTGAATTATACTTCAGTGACGTACTATGTACTATACTACAAATTAAATAAAACTTTTTTCATAATCAAAGTTTCTATCCTGTTATTTTTTTATAAAATTAAAAAGGAAATTTGAGAAGCTTAATTTTATTAAACAAAAGTGAGATTCATTACGAATTAGTTCACATATATTTTTAGGACAGAGAACCTCAATTATCATTTAATTTTTTTGGTATATACTTCTATTTGACCAGTTGATTATCAACAATGTATAAATACCATATTTATCAAACGCTGCATTGTTTACCCTACGGATGATACATCAGTATTATGTACTATTACTACTACTATCATCATCACGCCGTTTCTCTGTAGGGGTAGGTACTTACTTAGTTAACTTTACGTAGGGGTAGGCAGAGAGTATGGAACGCCATACTTTTCTGTCCTAACATACACTCAGAGCTTTCATTGTGTACGATAATCTTACATTCTCTTACATCTTTCTCTCTTTCAAATACCATGACCAATTAATTCATCCATACATATGTAGGTACAGCATACATTATTGATACTATTTGCTTTAAATCCCCCACAAGTCATTATTATAAATGTGTCCATAAGACACCTATGATATTGATATATCAAACGTAAGATGTATTATCTAGTGCTTTATAGAAAAAATAAAATATTTATTCAAATAAAATATTTTTCGGAACATAAAAAAAATAATAAAACAAATTATTATTTGTTCTTAAGGCATGCGATAAATTGAAAAACAAAAATCTCTGATATTGAAATCAAAATCTATATACTTACATATTTCACAGTTCGACTGGCATTTAATCAATATTATGATTTAAAAATTCTCTGTCGGCCCGTTACAGACAGGAAATTGATACCATCTGTCTCCAGGGCTGTTCAATAATAAACTCTTAAGATCTGCAAACGTCGCGGACAGACTATATTAAAGCGGTTTTATACATACAACAATATTGTATAATCTTCACAAAAAAATCACTTTTTGGTTTGTGGTAGAGATGTGACTAATTTTGTTTAGCTGTTACTTAATCGGTTACAAGAATCGGATGATTTTCTTTATTTATTTTTATTTAATATGGTTACAAAGGTTTTTTTTTATGATTTTAATTAATTCTCTTTATAATTCTACTATTACAATCTTAAAATTAATAACGCAGTTCTCTCCAATAAAGAGACTAAACTCTTATGCTTGGAGAGGGACTTACACTTATTATTTTTTGTTTATATTTTTTGGCAATATAATTTATTCTCATTACATTTTTTTTCTTTGTTAATGGTACATGTATATAATTCATTTGATTTATTTTTTAGCATTTCAATGTCTTCAATTTTTTTATATATCTAAAGGAAGGTTATTGAAATACTTTTTCTCGGTCTATACTCGTATTTCTTTCCAGATTAAGTTTTTGAAGTAAACTTCAGACGAAGTAAGGTAAATTGGCCTGAATCAAACAAAATAGTGAAACATTTCCTCTTTCCCGAATAAATTCACCCAGCAGTTGATAGGAAAGAGTGGGATAACTATGTATACGTCATAGATGTATAAACGATTCTATCTCGATCCGACTAAAACGTATCATATAAAAACAGTAAACTCTTGCATATTAAACCGTGCATTAGCTGAACGCGTTTTAATAATTATTTCATTCGGTTATTAACCGAAGGCGTTTTTTAAGTCATTAAAATTGGTTATTTATTTCGTTTACCTCTGGACGGCTGTCTAAAATCGAATATTAAAATATGCTTAATTATGAATGCCAAAAATTACTGCTTTTCTTTTATAACGAAACTTCTTTAAATATGCAAAAATATTTTTTACAAACTGTTACGAATTTTGTAAATATTCAATAACTTATATATTTTCGTTTTTATTCATTTTCGGAATTTATTTATTTATTTTTACATCATTCACCTAATTCCATATTTCGATTCACAACAATGTTAAAAAAAAATGTGCAGTGTGGTTATGAATCATGGGTAGATTGGTGAATGTTACACGCGTACGAAGTGATCACTACAACCAACCAATGATCTCCTACTTCCGTAATCTTCTTTATCTTTGTTGAGATGCCGATTTTTTTTTCTTAATAAATTGAAATGTTGAAACATATCTTTTATTCAACATTTTTAATGTTTTCAAATACTTGTTCACAAATCTGTGCTTCTTGACTCAGAATTATAATATATGTGTATGAGTTCCAAAAATTTGAGTCGTATGGTTGTCAATCATGGGTAGAATGGTGAATGTTGCACGTGTGTTAGGTGATCACAAAACCTGTGACACGTCATAAGCCATGAAAATACCCAGACTTCCATATTCTTCTGCATCCTATGTTGAGATGTTAATATATACATATGTTTATTAACTATGTTTTTTAAACTTTGATCTTTTTCGTTTGAAACGCAGAAAATAAACACGTCAAAATGAAGATATGAGAGTATTGCTCGGATCTTGCATATATCCAAATACAAGGGTCCCGGCTAAACAAAAGCTTTCCCAATCCAACAAAGATGGCTGTTGTGAACTTACACATATTGTGTCATGAGATTGATCATATATCGTAGTCGTACAGGAGAAAGTGACCAACTAGCAAAACATAAAATGTTCAGGAGGGCCATTTAAGTCACTTTTGCTTGGCAAAAAAATAAACATCAATGCAGTTAGTCATTTTTAACAATTCAATATATTATACTTCCAAGTTTAAAATCCTTTGGGATTTTTTCAGGGCATTATTAAGCTAGTAAGATATCAAATAGTCAATGATCACGTTTTTGTAAAATAATGAACTTGGTCACTTTCTCCTGTATGACTACGATATCTTTGTTGACATGTCAAAATATAATTTTAGCCCTGTTTAATGATACGTTACCTTTAACGTTGTAATGTTAGGTGGTTAACTGTGCATCGAAGGAATGGGGATGTTTTCGCGAAGTATCGCGCTGCGTTTGTTATCTTCCCCCAAACCGCTTCTCACCCTCCCACCCTCTCGCCCCTACCCCCAACACACCCCGACATTCCCAATATCCGCAAGCAAAAAGAAAGGCTCGGCGGCATGTCAAAACTAAACGCTGTACAGGAAATGGGTACCCGAGCTTTCTGCGAGATTCCTGAAGGGAAAAGCAAGTCACTGCAGATATTACGTGCCCCGTTAGTACTTCCACACTAGAGGATGAATGATAAATCAATAACACCACCTATCCTGTACTTTGAATAATATCATTATGAATACTGTATGACGCGAAGGGTTGGGATAGATTTGCAGCTTTTTCGAAAGCGTAGTAAGCTCCAAAAGTTTTCGTTCTGAAAGTGTGTGCATGCGTTATAATTTTGAAAAAAAACTAACATCACACCGTTTCTCTATATGGTTAGGAAGAGAAAATCGAACGCCACACCACCGTCTTCGCAAACATTTAACGCTTCTTCCACATTCATGTAGGTCCTCATACATATCCGCCGATTATTTCAACTCCTGATCTTACCGCTTTTAAGTATTTAACATATCAGATCATGCCAAGTTTTTCTCTGTCTTCCTTTACTCATTTTTCCGATAACATATTGAAGAAAAGAAAAAATATATTTTAAATTTTAAGCCCTATAAATATTGGAAAGAGAGTGAATGCTGGGAACAGAGTGAATGATGAATGAAGTCTGAATGAAGTCAAAGTTGGATCTCTCAAACTTATGTGCTGAAAAACGGTGTAAGGTAAATATTCGAGCGGTGAAATATGAATATTGTAAAATAAATTATAAATTTTATAAAATAAAACTAGTACTTTGTTTTTAACCACATTTTTATTGGTACTTTTCTCCAACCGGTTTCGATAAGAACCCTAAGAAAAGAAACAATAAAAAAGTGTTTTTTAAACAAAGTTACAGTTTTATTTTATCATGTTTATAAAATGTGCCATAAAGTATCTGCAAAAAACATTCAAGAAAAAAAAGTATTTCATAATCAATTGAATTCATTGATTTGGCAGTCACTTTATGGTAATAAATATCCATTTTTAATTTAAATTTGACTTGAATATAGTAGTATATTCCAAACAAAACTTAATTTAAAAATTAATCGTTTCTTTTAATACTTCAATAAATTCGATATTTTTTCGATAGGCTTATTGGGTGCGGATGAGGGCTAAAAAGAAGAAAAAAATTAATACACTTATTACGATAAATTTGTATTGGTAGGTTAAGATTGGTCAGAGATTTTGCTATCAATCTTATCATTAAAAAAAGTTATCCATATTTGACAAATATAAAATAGTCTTAATATTCGGCTAACTGTTTGTCAGCAAAACGTCAAATGGCGGGCAAATGTTCAGACGCGGATTTATGCAGATATATAAGTATGTAGGAAGAGTACATTTAGTATACGAGTGTGGTTAGTACGTAATAATGCGCTGCACTCTGTAAGTAAGCCTCTATTATATTATGAAGACAAAGAGTAAGCCCTTTAGCACTTTGCTAGGGTGGATCGTACTCAAAATTTAAATAATGATTGGAGAAAAACATTTTTTTACTTTTAAATTGGTGGAAATTGACCTTAAAGGAAGCAATCTGATCATCACACAGATCGTGACCCAGGAGGAAGAAGGAACTTCTTCTTCTTTATTTGTCTGTTCTCCAATGCTGGATATAGACCTCTTCCATATTTTTCCATTTTTTTCGGCATGTTGCTGTTTACAGCCAATTTCTTTCCCCCACAGCACTTAAGTCGTCGGACCATCTTTTTTTAGGTCTTCCGACGCCTCTTTTATTCTCCCAAGGTCTCCATCTTAGAATTTTAGGGGTCCGCCTTGTGGGGTCCTGTATTGCAATATGTCCCGCTCATTGCCATTAAAATTATCAATTAAAATTAATTTTCCGCCTCCACTAAGCCGGAAAATTAAAGCGCAATAGTCAGGACGCTCGGCTACCATATTGGAGGTCCCGGGATCGATTCCCAGGTGAGGTCAAATAAATATAAGTTATTACACTCTTGTATTTCTTCAATATAACTCTTGACTGGTACCTGAAGTGGAGAATGATAACTTTTCCTTCATGTGTTGACGATCAAAATAACACTGCGTTCAAATAATATGAAGCAGTACCCTACGCAACACTGGGTGCAGATGAGTATGTTTGAATTGAAGTGGATTAATTTTTCATATTGTTTTTTGACATCTCAACAAAGATAAGGAAGAATATGGAAGCTTGGACATTTACAGGGCTAACAACAGTCAAAGGCTGGTTTAAGTGATCACTTAACACGCGTGTATCGTTCTTCTTCATCTTTGTTGTGGTGTCAAAAAATTATATGAAAAATAACTACTATAATTGGAGATAATCCAAACTTGGACACACACAAAATGTTGTGAATGAATTTTTAATACGTTTATTATAAGTACATAATTTTTATCTAGTCCGATCCACCCTAATGTTCCCAGTTCTCTCTTCAGTAGCAGTGGCAATGGAGATAGGGTAAAGTAAGGTGCCCTTGAGAGCGAGATATCGGATGTCAGAAGAATTCTATTAAAACGCGTTTGTGCGTGAAAGCTCCAGCCAGCGAAGCTTTGTTCCACAAATCTTGTTATTGAAATCCCTGCATGAAAATTCCTCTGTTATTGAAACACCTTCCAGCGAACGCGGCATTGTTTTCAGATTTTCAGCTCCGAATTGACGTGCCCGAAATGGAGTCGTACACAAATTGTACCCGGAAAATTGTTTTTCCTTATTTTCATCAAAATGTTATGGTTTTATCTATCAGGATCTCTCGAAATATTGAACCGCACCGGGAAATCTTATACAAACGCACATAACAGAGAAAAACATAGTGGGTGTACAAATATAAACGCGTTCTCGCGTCTAAAAATATTCGCAGCCCTTATTTTTCAGACTTTTACAAATCAAAATTGGCATCTTCAAATAAATGGATTTGATGTTTAAATTCTTTCTTCAGAATCTTTGAATGAAATCAGAAATCTCTTTTTTTTCTCAATGTAATGTAGGTACTTTTTATTGATTTGGAATAAATTTTGCGGAATAACATGCTGATTGAAAAATAAAAATAAAACACATTTACAAAATACTTAAATTATAACTTTGTTTTAAAATCACTATAAATATTTTATTATAACTTAAGTATAATGTCTACCGGTTTCGAAGCTAACCGCTTCTTACCGCTTAGTACCGCTTAATACTATGTATCAATCAGTCTTGATAAAGAAACGGTTAGCTTCGAAACTGGTAGACATTATAATTAAGTTATAATAAAATATTTATGGTGATTTTGAAACAAAGTTACATTTTAATTATAAAATGGAAAATCACAAAGTTAGTGCTTCAAATATAAATTATAGATGTATAATAGATCATCTATGTCTACTACTACTATTACTACCATCACGCCGTTTCTCCGCAGGGGTAGGCAGAGAGGATGGAACGCCACGCTCTTCTATCCTGTCATACACTTCTCGCTTCCTTCACACCCATGCATCTACATAGTGATATTTTATTTATTGTTTCAGCATTTACTTTGTGGTAAGATATGTTAAAATGATTAATTTATACCACTTGAGTTTATTACATAGTTATACATACCCTCCGATTACGCAGACTTTTAACACCACCAGATTTTAGATTCTGATTGATTTGATCGTGCCAAGTCTTTTTCGGCTCTCCTCGTTCTGTTCTCCCGCTCACATTCGCCACATATATTTTCTTAGTCATTCTCTCACCATCCATTCGTTCCACATGTCCATACCACCACCTTAAAGAACTCTTCCTTATCTTTTCAATTATCCCTTGTTCAGCCTTACAATCCTTTCTAATATCTTAGTTTTTAATTCTTTCATACAATGATTTTCCACTAGTCACAACACAACAAACATATATATATATATATATATATATATATATATATATATATATATATATATATATATATATATATATATATATATATATATATATATATATATATATATATATATATATATATATATATATATATATATATATATATATATATATATATATATATATATATATATATATATATATATATATACAGTGGGTGGCCATATTATTAGGGACACTTCGAATTTCCTGTAATTTTCTTTATTAAATGAATTTAATGAGCAAATAATTTGGTATTTTGAATATTTTTTTATTGATTGGGGTGCTTTATTTAGAATTTAGAAACTATATTATCATGGATTTAATAATACCAATTTATTTTTATCATAATAAGTGATTATTCAACAATTTCGAAAAAATCTTAATTTTTAGTAATAACACCCTTTGCTGCGATAACAACCTCCAAACGTCAGGACATATTTTTTAATGCAGATTTTTGCATTGTGCCAGAGATTAGGGTTATTATGCCATACTCTGATAAGAGTTTCTATCATTCGCCGCTTAGTGGTGATGACTTCTTTAGCAATCTCACGTTTCGTTAGTTCCCAAAGGTTTTCAATGGGGTTCATATCCAGCTAATTCCCCGGGTAAGGCAAAACACAGAGGTTTTTTTCAGCCAGGAATGTGATAACACTCCTGGCTTTATGACACAATACCGAGTCATGCATTAACACATACTTTTCACCGCCAGGGAACCATTCTTGAGCCTCGGCTGGAGTCGACTTTTCAGTACTCGCTGGTACTATTCTTGCCTCATGGTCCCTTCCATAATAAAGAGGCATCCCATACCCTTAAATGAGATTACGGACCAAAACATTATGCTAACAGGGTATTTTTAATCATCTCCACAAGGCAGTCTGGGTGGAATTTTTCTCCTGGGCCACGTCGGAAAAATGAAGTTTTTCCCACCAAAATTTTTAATGTTGACTCGTCCAAGAAGCAGACCTGTAATGTATTACCATAATTGCAAAAATACATATATTTTTTATCTCCTTAATTTATTATACGAATACAAGCCATAAATATTCGAATCTAGTCCGAAACAGTTACATTCCGGTGTTCTTTGGCCCATAGGAGTCGTTTTTTCTTCATGCCTCAGTCAGGCGTAGTTTTTTGGTTGGACGTCGACCCATTAGATTTACTTCAACTAACCGTCTCTGAACTGTCCTTTTGGATACGTTGATTCCTTCATCGTTTATCAACAGAAATCAACAACAATTAGACAATCAACAGACTTTTTACGATTTTGGAAATAGATGTCCCTGATTTTATGGGCACCACGCGGAATTGTGATGCTTTTTCTGCCTTTTTTTCATGACATTTTGTGATTCGCGTGGGCGTCCGAACATTATTGTCCATATAAATCATTCACAAATCTTGTTTAATGTTTAACAACGATCTTTGATTTTCCCGCCATCCGATGAAACCTACAGGCAGCAGTTGACTGATATTTTACTTATCATGACTTATTGCTGTCAATATTCGATGTATTGAGAAAATAAAACAATACGTTTTTATCGAATTTTGGTAAGGAATCGAAAAAAATGTAAATAATCATAAAACAGAGTTCTAATTCCAACCCTTATGTATGGAACAGAAGCATGGAGTTGGAAAAAAATGATGAAAGTATTTTGAATGTAGTCGGAATGCGATCTCTCAAATGAATGTGCGGCAAAACGATCTATGAAAGATATTTGAATGGTGATAAAAATAAGGAAGGAATGTATGGGTATGATAAGCATTATCGATGAAATTAAGAAAGGTATATTTAGATGGTTTGAACTTAAGTAATATGTGTTGCAATGGTATGTGAACTGAATGAGTGAAGAAAGAATAGTAAAACAAATCTATGAGGCGAATGTGATTGGCAATAGAAGTAGAGGAAGACCGAGAAAAACTTGGAATTATTAAGTATTTCAAATACTTGGGCTTGTGAGGAGATGCATGAATGTGGAAGAAGCAAAAAATAATTCCAAAAACAGTGTGGTATGGCGTTCTATTTTTATTGCCTATCTTTGTTAGTCATTTAATTTTTTTATGATGCTGTTAGGTTTTTTTTTTTAATTTTTCGTTCATTGAAAACATAATTTTTTACATGATGTATTTTTTCCAAAGTTATGTTTTCAGTGAACGAAGTATTAAATACAAATATAATGATATTTTAATTATCCTTTTTTCAATCTGATATTTTTTGTGTAAAGCGCAGAAAATAAACACCTAAGATATAAAATCATTTGAATGTTAAAAAAAATAAGTAAACCAAATAAAATAATATTTAATAAATGTATTATTATTGTTACTGTATGGTCTCACGAAACAATGAAAAGAAATAATGTACAACAGAGAGGGGGGAATACTTTTTACATTTTAAATACCCCACCCGGACATTTAGATGTTTTGTTACTTGGTAAATTTAGAGAAGGTAATTTTCCGGAATACTTGTGGCTTTCAGACTGAAGAATGGCTAATACATGGGCCTTTATTGTCCGTGACTGCGCCGCAATGTCTCCGCTCATTCCTGCTATCCTGTTCCCCGTTTATGTAAGGTTAAACAATATATACATATATATATATATATATATATATATATATATATATATATATATATATATATATATATATATATATATATATATAAATATATATATATATATATATATATATATATATATATATATATATATATATATATATATATATATATATATATATATATATATATGTATATATATATATATATATATATATATATATATATATATATATATATATATATATATATATATATATATATATATATATATTTATATATATATATATATGTATATATATATATATATATATATATATATACATATATATATATATATATATATATATATATATATATATATATATATATATATATATATATATATATATATTTATATTTATATGTGTGTATTTATTTCTGAACTTTGGAATGCCCAAATATTTTAAGAATAAGTAGTTTTGAATAAAATTACCATTTAAAAAAATAAAGTAAATTTAAATAAATTGAAGATTCTTCGAAATCAGAAAAGTACTTAAGAAAAATAGATATAAAAATACCATGATTTGATATAATTATATCAAATCGTGGTTATCAACTCCTGCCTTCTTTTATATATAACATAACAATTTGTATAGCCTCTCACCAGTCTGATGATGTCGGTAACGACGAAACCCGGTCGCTAGTCAAATAAAAAAAGTGGAAAAGCTAAAAATATTGGTTTCAATCTAATAATAAATTAAAAATGCAATTCCATCACGAAGTGTCAGTGGATAATATAAATCTGTTTTGCTGTTCTTTCTTCTCTCATTCGATTCACATGCCCAAACCGAAGACAACTTCGAAATTTTATCGATAATACTTAATTTCTTGAATTATTTCCTTTTGATAAGACTGAATTTGCAATTTGACAATTTTACTTGGGCAATTTTAACAATAAAATAAAATTAGTAGACTAAAAATTAATGTTTTATTCTAACATTTAATAAATAAATTTAACTGGACCTATACTATAAATTATACGCCGAATCTATAAATAATCAATATTTATACATATCGCTCACTCCTTTCAAGAACGTCATAAATCGAAAATCGTCAATTTTTAGTTGTGTCATCGGAATGCCCAGAAAATGTACTATATCCCATAAAAAGGGCATAATTTTAACTTAATATTTACCCGGTACAGGGCAAAAAGTGTTGTTTTCGCATTTTGAAGAAAAGGTATTGTTTAATTATTTTTTTAAATCTACTAAATATTTTTCAAATGGAGAAAAAACCATCAGGTTTTACCTAAAAAGATCTGTTGCACAGTAAAAAGTTCAATCAGTGGCTTGATATTTATTTTTAATACATTGTGTTATATTTTTAAACTTTAAAAACGTTCTCCTGAAAAATCAAGTTTTTTGATTTATGACGTTCTTGAAAGGAGTGAGCGATATGTCACTGTATTTGTACTAAAAACTCAAAAAATCGACTGAATCAAAAGTAGGAAAATTAAAAAAATGAAAAAAAACGAATATATACAGAACTTAAAGATGGAAGTTGCCTAACGTAAATGTAGAACTTCTGCAGAATTTACGAATGCGATTGTATATTATGGTACAAGAATAGTTAATAACTAAAGTTTCATACTACAGAAGTCTCGAAAAGTATTTTCATATCTGTCTGACAGGAAATAACTACTGGTTTCCTTCCGACAGCACTGCTGTGAAGATAAGAAATGAATCGCTTAAACTTGTACATTCTAATATAAGAAATACATTAAAATAACTTCAAAATAATCGTTACAAACGAAAATTAAAATTCTGTAAAATTTATTCACTGATCTTGTCGCACGCCTCCGCCTCCGTAGTGTAATGGTCAGCACGCTCGTCTACCGTTCTGGAGGTCCCGGGTACGATTCCCAGGGGGGATCAAATAAATAAAAGTGATTTTTCACTCTTAATAATTATTCAACATTATCCTGGACTGGTACCTGAAGCGGAGGGCTGATCACCTTTCCTTCATTTAATAAGGATTAAGATAACACAGCGTTTATGTGATGCAGTACCCTATGCACTATTGGGGTGCGGATAAGGGTTTCAAGAAGGTCACAACGCTGCATTCGAATACGTACGAGTTTTTGCACCTGGTCTTTTTACCCGTGACAGTTAATAAAATGTTTTTTTATAGCAATGGCAGCGCCATCTGATTGAAAATAATATCAACATTGCTCATGGCGGAGAGAGTAGTTGAAGACACCTTCTGTTACTTAGAACTTCCAATGTTTTAAAATTAAAGTCATATTAGATTTTGTTGTTTTTATCAATTCGTCTAGGAAAAAAAACATAAAGTTCCTGTTTTCGAGAGAGTTTTTAAGAAAATTTTATAAAAATAAAACCGGGGATACAGATGCAAAAACTCTCAAGGTGACAATAAATTATATTAATTGTGAGAAAAAACTGAACTCAAATAAGTCCATTTTATAATCAAAATGTAACTTTGTTTTAAAATCACTATAAATATTTTATTATAACTTAATTATAATGTCTACCGGTTTCAAAGCTAACCGCTTCTTTATCAATACTGATTAATACTATTAATCAGTCTTGATAAAGAAGCGGTTAGCTTCGAAACCGGTAGACATTATAATTAAGTTATAATAAAATATTTTTCAAATAAGTCCTTTTTATGAGACGTCTATGAAGAAGCACTTTGAAGAATAACAAGCTTTTGAAAATCAACTTTTTTTAAGGAGTTTTTTCTAAGACAATAACAAACTATCTAACAAACATACTAAACAATCAAACAATCTAACAAACTAGCCTCTGCTAGAGATGAAAAAAAATTCAAAGTGGCGATAAATTGTATTAATTGTGAAAAAAAACGAACTCAAGCAAGTCCTTTTTCAGATGAAAATAAAATAAGCAAGGCAAATGCAAATTCCGACCGATCACTAGCTTAGCAGCCCATCACGGAGAAGTGAAATACGATACTAAGCGAGTAAGGGGATATTCAAATCCCATCTCACAACAATAGCCCTTCCTTCAGGACTCGGACCGACCATTCTTACACAGCATGAATAAACATGGGCTTGTCAGGACATTTTGCGGAAACGTGTATTTTACAATAAAGAAATAGAATGATCCTGGTAATAAATCGCAAAGAAAAGAAAACATATACACTATTTTACATTCAAGTTTTTGATTACTCTGAATCAAATTATTTTAATTTTTGTTTTACTTGGTAAAGTAACCACTATTTTTACTTAATGAGTAGTACTATGTACCAAATTAAAATTAAATTTAGAATGGATAGATATTAGTAAATGCAAATTTAATGCCGAATGAATTAATGAAATTATTTTAAAAACATCATGAAATATTTTCGTATTATTTTTTGACATTTCATCATAGGTGAAGAAGAATATGAAATTAGAATAGAATATAAACGTCTGGGCATTTACGGGGCTGACGACCGTCATAGGTGGTTTAAGTGATCACTTTACACACGTGTAACATTCTCCATTTCTACCCATTATTGACGGTTGTAGTGTGGTTACTACTCAAATTCTTAGAAATTCTATATATATGAACCAATTTATAAACCTTGTTCTTGCTTAAATAGAAAAAATTGAAAAACATATTTTCTGGCGTTCCTCATTGTGTGATTATAATCCAGGTTTCGGACCTCACATACTTATAAAAGAGTTTCTGCTAAAAAAAAAGCTTCTTTTATAGATGTCTCTAGTGAAGTTCTAGTGATTTAAGAACAAGGTTTTGGTACAAGGAAGTGGTAAAAAAAAACGAGTGTTTTATTTTAGTTTAATCATGTCATAGCACAAAGTTAATGACGAAACAATAAATAATAATAAATGTTCTAGGCGACGTTGCTATGATGGAAAGACCTATAGACGAAAGACTGAAGACGAGGAGAGCTGATCCTACCAGTCAACAAAGACAATAAATTGAGAATGTAGCCAATAAGAAGGAAGAATTTCAAACATATCACTCACTCCTTTCAACAACGTCATATATCAAACAACTTGATTTTTCAAGAGATCGTTTTTAAAGTTTAAAAATATAAAAATAAATATCAAGCCACTTATTGCACTTTTTACTGTGCAACATATCTTTTTAGGTAAAACCTGAAGGTTTTTTCTCCATTTGAATAATATTAAGTATTTTTTTTTAAATAATTAAACAATACGTTTTCTTTAAAATGCAAAAACAACACTTTCTGCCCTGTAGCGGGTAAATATTAAGTTAAAAATATGCCGCTTTTGCTGGGATATAGTACATTTTCTGGTCATTTCAAAAACATGCACAACTGAAAATTGACGATTTTTGATACATGACGTTGTTGATAGGAGTGAGCGATATGTATTTTCGCATAGTGTCTAGTAAAAACCGAATAGCATTTATCTTTACAGCTAGATTTTTTACGAATATCTTTTGTTATCCTGTCTTTTGGTTTTGCTTGGTTATTTTTTTTTTGGCGTATACTCGTACCTGTCCTAGTACATGGAATGGCGGGTGAGCTTGGATGCTGGAGTGACAGCTATTGTGCCGATGAAAGGGAGAGGATGTAGAGGCATCCGCGATGTGCTCCAAAGCGTATTTGTTTGCGGTAAATTTATGCGTAAATAGAACGTCTGCTTTGAATTATTTATTACGTACGGATGAATGACTTCATTCAGCGAAAAATCAACCAAACGTTAAAGCGATTTATGTAAATGCTGTTTTTGTTTTCCGTCGTTTGAGCTGCACAAGTTTGTTTCAACAATACTTACTTATCAATCATACATTTTACTCCACCTCTTGTGTTTTTTTGTAAAAGATGGAAGTCGCATTTATTATTTACCTTGCTTATTAAGACCTTACGCTTATTATTACTATCCGCCTCCGTAATGTAATGGTCAGCACGCTCTACCGTACTGGAGGTCCCTAGTTCGATTCCCAGGGGGGAGAGTCAAATAAATAAAAGTTATTTTTCACCAATATTTATTCAATATTTACGCTGGGCTGGTACTTCAAGCGGAGAGGTGATCACCTTTCCTTCATGTGTTAACAACCAAGATACCACTGCGTTTATATGATGCAGTGCCCTATGCACCATTGGCTGCAGATAAGGGTTTGAAGAATTATGTACAAGGTTTAAAGATCATGTGGATTTTCGTTCTTTACAGCTAAAAACATGTTTTATTTTCGTATTTGAACAGTAAGGATAAGCTAGTGTGTATCAATCAGGAATTTCACAGCATTTGCTCATTGCTGGGAGAAAACTAAGTAAAACTCCTCAGGAGAAGCCGGACTGTTAACTGTCGTCAAACAGCCCCTTCAGTTCCACTACAATGAAATGTTCATTATTTGGTGCCCTAGCTTAGTTTATCTTAGCGAAGGACATTCTTCACTTTTTTTATAACGTATGATATTATCTCTCGGGAGAGTTCCTTATGAACTATCACGGATTGTGGTTACAGGATGGTCCCTAAAAGCTTAGGTCATAAGACCTTTAAATATCGTGCTTTCCATATTCTTCTTCATCGTTATTGAGATGTCAAAAAATTTAATAATAAACCATTTCGCAATACGACTTACCGTAGGCGGTAGGCTGTACAGCCATGGATTTTTGGTATTTTCTCTAACCGCAAACCGCAAATATTTCTGAATTGTAAGAATTCAATGCCCCTGGAAACTGAAAGCTGTAGAGATAGGAAAAGCACAGGATGTTTGCGGAATTCGAGAATAGATTTGTGTTTGTGGAGTTACGATACAAAAGGGGATTACGCTTTTTTTATTCCGTCTATACAGTAAGTAACTGAAAATTTACTGTTGTATAAAATATTATTTGAAGGATTCGGAATGTAAATCAAAGTTGTTCAAGTTGCCATTGTAAACATTCCTAGAGGCACTTTCTTAGACAGTGTTTCTCAATTAGTGGTACGCGCACTCCCAGGGGTAGTAAATAATAATCATAAAAAAATTGAAACAACATTTTGAGTGTGTCCAAATACTTCCAGTACACAAATCTGGATCAACTCCAATTATGAGTTATTTTTTACATAATTTTTTTGACATCTCAACATAGACGTAGAACATAGTTCGATCAATATATCTTGAAGTTCAAAGAATTTAAGTAGTGTGGTTGTCAATCTTAAACCAGCCTATGACGGTCGTAAGCCCCGTAAATGCCCAGACTTTCATATTCTTCTTCATCTATGTTGATATGCCAAAAAAAATTCATTGTTTCAAAAAAAATTATCTTCTTCTTCTTTTTGTAGATCCTAGGGATCTGTTTGTGTCTCCGCATGTCACTCTAAAGATGTTGACTCCCAGCTGTCTTTCCATCTTTTCGGAGGTCTGCCTGGGGGTCTGCGTCCTTCAGGGTTGCCTTGGAGGGCGAAACATGGAAGTCTGTCTTCTGACATTCTGTTTATATGTTTCTTCTAGTATCGCCTTCTTTGTCGTCCCCACCTCACGATATCCTCCGTCTTACACATGCTCCGGATGTCGGTATTTCTTACTCGGTCTCGCAATGTGTTTCCGGTTATGGATCGGAGAGTCCTCGAAGTCGAGATTTTGTTCTGGAAGTATCTGCTCTTGCCTCAATCCCATAAGTGGCTATTGGTCGAAAAGTAATAATATAATTTAATTAATTCTCTTGACATTTCTACTTTTAACATATCTTAATACTAGTTAAGCTCTTCCTCTACAATAAAGAGACTAAGCTCTTGTGCTTGGAGAGGGACTTACACTCATCGTTTATTGTTAAACTATTTAATGACATAATAGTTTTTTTCTAGGGATGGAAAGATTGATAAAGATACAAACTGGGAACAAAGTGAACGGTGCACTGAAATCAGTTATAGCAAGTAAAAACCTATCAGCGGAAGCTAAACTGGCAGTGCACAACGGAGTCCTGGTTCCAACTCTAATGTATGGAAGTGAAACATGGAGTTGGCAAAAGAAGGATGAAAGTAGACTGAATGCAGTCGAAATGCGATCTCTCAGAAGAATGTGTAACAAAACGATGTATGATAGATGTGCGAATAGTGAAATAAGGAAGGAATGCAAAGCTGAGATAAGCATTATCGATAAAATTAAGAAAGGTGTGTTGAGATGGTTTGGACATGTAGAACGAATGAGTGAGGAAAGAACGGTAAAACAAATTTATGAGGCGAATGTTAGCGGGAAAAGAAGCAGAGGAAGACCGAGAAAAACATGGCACGATCAGGTATGCCAAATACTTGAAAGTGGTCAGGTTAGGAGTCGTAACAATCGGCGGGTATGTATGAGGAGATGCATGAACGTGGAAGAGGCGAAGAATGTTTGCAAGGACAGAGTGGTGTGGCGCTCTCTGCCTACCCCTGCGGGGAAGCGGCGCGATGGTTAGTTTGTTAGTTAGTTATAAAAGGCATTAAAAAAAAAATTTACGTTTTTTTTATATTATGGAAGGTTATTGAAATATTTGGTTCTTAAATATTTGGAGTTATGTTAAAATTATTCGGTATCATATATTGCTATTGTAAAATCATTTTGATCATATTTTTTTGTAAAAGTTTTGTAAAAATTATTTGGTATTGCATTTTGCTATCGTTAAATCGTTTTGAATATATGTTTATAAAATTATTGAATATAATGTTATTTATTTTTAAACAAAACCAGCTGTCGATAATCATCTGGTCAAATAGCAGGTTGAAACCTTGGGATGCTCAGACTTTAAAACAGTAGTTTTAAGTGTGTAAATGGTGCCATGGTGGTGAAGGGTGGTATTGTTTGCATGCTGTGGTAGTGATTGTCTTGACGAAGAGACGGGTACGTCTCGAAACTGGTAGGCAAAATAATCTCGGTGAGTGGTTATATACTAATATTTTAACATTTTTGTAAAAAAAAAAAAAGTTAAAATGACTTACCACAAAGTAAATGCTTTAAATATAATATTGAGAATAAAATATTTATTCCATTTATATTCATTTTTGTCCGCCTCCGTGGTGTGAACCCCAGGGGGGGTCAAATAAATATTTATGATTTTTTCGCTGTAATATTTATTCAATATTACCCTGGACTGGACCTGAAGCGGGGAGCTGATCACTTTTCCTTCATTTGTAAATGATCAAGATAACACACTGCGTTTATATGAAGCAGTGCCCTTTGCACAATTGGGGTGCGGATAAGGGTTTTATTTCTATATTATTATATTTATTACTTGTATTTTTTCCATAGATAATAAATTATTATAAAAGGCCATTTGAGTATCCCATTGTGTGCAATCCACAGTACTTACAATTAAGGCCCAGTCATCGCATAGTGTCACTGACATTTTATGCAATCAGTCGCTGTGCGGCCTAATGACATGTTTGCAATAAATACAAGCTGCGCTCGTTGATCAGAAATCACAACAATGATTCAACCAATTTCCTATCTAAATTACCCACGGTTGATGGCACTGTCATAATAGAGCAAGATTAATAAGAGCCATTTGATCGTATTCACGAAACCTGCTAAAATTTGACATAGTAACGAGTCCATATATTAATTATTAAACTGATTCATATTGGTATCTACATATCTCTAAATAAATTAAAAAGAATATGGAATTTTATTAATTGATTCGGCAGTCACTTTTGGTAAAATGGTGTGTTTTAAAATGATGCGGAACGCATCGAAACACGTGTCACAATGGATTATAAGAAATAGTGGTATTTACCTCATAAAACTTGAATTAAAAAAAAAAGAATATGGAAGGAAGTCTGAGTATATGGGAAATCATTTTATCTGCGTGTTACATTTACTTTTCAACTCATGTTTGACAACCACACTACTCAAATTTCGGAAGTTTATTTTTGACATCTCAACATAGATGAAGAAGAATACGGTTATCTGGGTACTTTCATAGGCTGTCCACGACCTACCATAGGCTGGTTTAAGTGATCATTTTATGCACTAAAACATTAACATTTCCAACCATGATTGAAAACCGCACTACTCAGATTTTGAACTCATATATGTAATATATTTTACATGTTTTTTTCGTGTGTGAGTTCTCGGCACCATCTATTTATATTCAGATGTTGTATTTACCTTACAACTGACACCTTCTTTCACATGCGAAGTCTTGGTTCCAAATATGGTTGAGTGGAGTTTTTTCAGCAAAGATCTTCATGAAACGTATGTAAGATTCATACCGAAATATTTTATATGCTATATTTATTTTCTCATATTTATTTTTAACATTATTTAAAACTTAATATAATTTAAGAGTGTACTCTCAAATAATTAGTACGCTACTGGCTCTACGAGAAGCTATACGTGTTGTCCGCGCACAATTTAAAAAAAACATATGTACTGAAAAAACTCTTTTTCTTGACTTTCAATAACTCTTATTTTTGAGTAAAGGTCATTTGTTCAATACGAAAACGGTATTTTAAGCAACAACAAAAAATACGTTAAATGTTACCAGAGTTTAAAGAAAATTAAGTGGCGGGCTATTTTACTTTATAACTGGATCACCAAAATGATGTAAAGTCATGATAATAAAAAAAAGTCACTATTACAACGTAAGCAGAATAGGAATAAGGTTTAAATTGCTTCCATTTTATACTCCTCAATTGCACTTGATACCGAATATTCGATAGTCATTGAAATCAATTGCATTGTTAGTGCAAATATCTAATGACAATGTGCCTCTGCTAAATCAATTCAGATGCACAAATATTATATCATATTGACTAAGCCCACGTTATTAGATGTTTCGGACAACGAAATGCACATGTAGTGGACAGTTTTATATTTATACCTGTGGATGGAACATATGTGTCGCCTACTTTCAAAATCCGCCAGATCCAATATTATAAGATTTTAAAATAAATACTCCATCGGAATGCCAATTGTGGGTTTTATTGTTTAAAATATTTATGTACTTGAAAACCTTGCTAAAAAATACTTAAAAACAGCGTTGTATATCAAATTCCGCTATATTCATGAAACTTCTGACACATATCGGCCAATCAAAGAGCGGGGATAGGTCAAAAATTAAGATGACGTCATTATCGGTTTGTGTGTCGTGTTTTTTTTTTAAAAAACTGAAAAAAAAAACCAAGAAAATGGGAAAATTCTCTATTTCATAATATTTTATCTAAAGATAGACAAATCTTTGAAACATAAATGTTACCCGGAGAATTTCGCATGTTTTGTAAAATCGACTAACATGGATCTGGCTGATTTTGAAATTAGGCGACATATATGTAGTATCATTTATGAAATAGTCGATATAAAGAAGCAAAACAGGGAAAATCATTTAGTGTGGGTATGTCCATTTTTTTTAAAAGAAAGATTATAATTGGAAACAGAATGTGCAAAAGATGGTATTCGGTGATAAAAATACATGAGGCAATAGGACATAAAGGTCTATCGGATTTAGTGGTGTCTTATTTAGAATAAGACAAATAAATGAGCTATGTGAGACAGTTTGTGCACTCCATATTATCCACATAGGAAATGGTAAAAATAAAAATTTACATGGTAAAAATAAAAATATTCTTTAAATAGTCTGTTTTTGAACCATTAAATACTACAAGAGCCATTTTTAATCAATTTTCAGGGAACAGCTATTTGTAAAGTTAAAAGTATAGTCGATTGACTGATTGACAACCCCATCTCATCTAATTGAATAGAAACAGGGTCGTTATAAAAATATAAATAAAGTACTTTTATAATTAATTAAATTGCCTTTTAAGTAGTGCAAGTACTGAAAGAAGATTTTATATATTGTAACATAGTTCTTGTATAAATTATTTCCGGTTTCTAAGCAAGGGTCATGGGAGAGGCTTAGCCAAGACTTCTGAGTAAACATTCCCTTTTGATAGTCCAGAATGGCCCTGAATTAGATAAAAGGGTTTGTATCTGAAATATTGATATACATATATTATAATACCGTGGTTTTTGCGGTTGGGAAATTTTCTGGATTTATAAACTAATAGATGGAAAAAAGACATGTTCATAATTATCAAGTTTCAGTCAACGACCCTTTTTACTAACGGTTTAAATATTTGTCCGCCCTCGTAGTGTAATGGTCAGCACGCTCGGCTACCGTTCTGGAAGTCCCGGGTACGATTCCCAGGGGCGATCGAATAAATATGGGTGATTTTTTTACTGGAATATTTACTATATTTTTGTAATACAACGAGTAGTTTGAGTGTGAAGCAGTCAAGTAATTGAACATTTATTGATTACTTCAAATCGAAAACTTGATCAATTTGATAAAAAAAAACAAACAATTTGATTACAAACAGTCAATACTAAAAAAAATTATATGTATATATATATATATATGTGTTTTTTTATTTATTTTTACAACATATTACAAAGATAAAACTGACAAGCAGGAATCAAACTCCCACCCAAGTATCCACCTTCCTTTCTGAATTTAATTCTAGAATTGGGGTCATCATTTCTAAAATGATACAGCTAAACGAATTTAAAGTTTAAAATTTTAGTTTTAATTATTTTTTTATTTTATATATTTATTTTGTTGGTAAATAAAAATAATATTTGACACTGGCAGGAACATCCTTTCACCAATTAACTGCCAAATAAATTAATTAAATAAAACGATTGTAAAAAATAAAAAAATGTAATGAGTAATTGAAAAAGCTAATTATGATAAAAAAAATTGACAGTGTAACCAAAAATAAAACAAATACAAAATGTAACATTATTTTCATCATCCACATCCTTGTATATATACATACCTTGTCTTTTACAACGTTTCAAATTACAGTCGACGTCTCAATTACCAAGCTTCAGCCGTACAAAATCTGCGCTGAATTTTCCTCATTTTTACTTTAATACAAAGCAGATTTCTCAAAATAACAGGATAATGAATAAATAACATGTAGCCCATCTCCACTTCCCTGACGTTGCCAGGAATGCAGGAATATATGAACAGCCTCCGCGGAAGATAATATTCATTTATTTGCTTCCGTCATGAGCGTAGGCACAAGTAACATTAGCTACAAAGAAACGGAGCATGACGGAAAAATTTTCTTGGTTTATCCGCCCATACTACCCTATATTCGTATGATTCATACAATCGTAAACCTCCCTGCAGGGACGAATTAGGGATCATTTTATTCTGCACAAATGACTTATTCTCGCATATCAAATGTCGGATTTCAACGATATTTTTTTCATCAATTCCTATATTTACATATTTAAAAATATATACAATAGTTTAGACAAATGTGCAGTAAAACTATCCATGATAGATGTTCGGATGGTGATACAAGGAAGTTATTCGAGGCTGAGATGAACATTACCGATGAAATTAAGAAAGATGTATTGAGATGGTTTGGGCATGTGAATAGAATAAGTGAAGAAAGAATGGTAAAAAATTGGGCGAATCAAGAGTTAAAATGAATGAGGAAAACTTGGCATGATCAGATATCGCTCACTCCTTTCCAGAACGTCATAAATCAAAAATCGTCATTTTTCAGTTGTGCGTGTTTTCGGAATGCCCAGAAAATGTACTATATCCCAGCAAAGAGGCATATTTTTAGCATAATATTGACCCGCTACAGGGCAGAAAATGTTGTTTTTGCATTTTAAAGAAAAGGTATTGTTTATTTTTTTTTATAAATATACAAAATATTTTTCAAGTGTAGAAAAAACCTTCAGGTTTTACTTAAAAAGATCTGTTGCATGGTAAAAAGTTCAATAAGTGGCTTGATATTTATTTTTAATACATTGTGTTATATTTTTAAACTTTAAAAACGTTCTCCTGAAAAATCAAGTTTTTTGATTTATGACGTTCTTGAAAGGAGTGAGTGATATATCAAAATTCGGAATAATCAGCGGTTTTTAACAATAAAAAATATTGCATTATTTTTTATCGTTAAAAAAACACATCAAAATAAAATTTCATACTATTATTTCGCCTTGTTATGGCATTTTCAAACGAATGTCAATTTTCAGTTGACATTCGTCTGAAAATGCCTTAACAAGGCGAAAATATTGGCACAAAATTTATTTTTATGTGTTTTTCAACAACATTTTGAGTGTGTCCAAATATTATTTGTTCACAAAATCTGGATTATATCCAATTACAGGAGTTAATTTCATATTATTTTTTGACATCTCATCAGAGATGAAGAAGAATATGGAAGTCTGGGCATTTACGGGGCTGACGACCGTCATAGGCTAGTTTAAGTGATCACTTTACACACGTGTAACATTCACCAATTCTACCCATTATTGACAACCACACTACTCAAATTCTTGTATTTCATTGTTTTTCAACAATGAAATACAGTTAAGTACACTCAACAATGAAATACGAAAAAATCAGTGTTTGATTTTAACATATCATATCTAAATTACATAGTCAATGTTTATTTAATGCAAATATTAGTGGTCGCATCCTAAATTAATCCTTGATCCAGTCCTGCGCGTATTCACCGAACGCCGAGGACTCTAGCGGAGCAAACATCAGCTGAGATAATAATTCCTTAGTGATAATTTACCGCTTATTTTCTAACATGGAATACATACATTTGCGGAGTAACGCGCATTTAATGGAATATACTTACAATTCAAACATCAGCTGAGATAATAATTCCTTAGTGATAATTTACCGCTTATTTTCTAACATGGAATACATACATTTGCGGAGTAACGCGCATTTAATGGAATATACTTACAATTCAAACATCAGCTGAGATAATAATTCCTTAGTGATAATTTACCGCTTATTTTCTAACATGGAATACATACATTTGCGGAGTAACGCGCATTTAATGGAATATACTTACAATTCAAACATCAGCTGAGATAATAATTCCTTAGTGATAATTTACCGCTTATTTTCTAACATGGAATACATACATTTGCGGAGTAACGCGCATTTAATGGAATATACTTACAATTCAAACATCAGCTGAGATAATAATTCCTTAGTGATAATTTACCGCTTATTTTCTAACATGGAATACATACATTTGCGGAGTAACGCGCATTTAATGGAATATACTTACAATTCAAACATCAGCTGAGATAATAATTCCTTAGTGATAATTTACCGCTTATTTTCTAACATGGAATACATACATTTGCGGAGTAACGCGCATTTAATGGAATATACTTACAATTCAAACATCAGCTGAGATAATAATTCCTTAGTGATAATTTACCGCTTATTTTCTAACATGGAATACATACATTTGCGGAGTAACGCGCATTTAATGGAATATACTTACAATTCAAACATCAGCTGAGATAATAATTCCTTAGTGATAATTTACCGCTTATTTTCTAACATGGAATACATACATTTGCGGAGTAACGCGCATTTAATGGAATATACTTACAATACATTCTGATCTGAATCAAATAAATGGCTCATCGTATCAATTGCAACCGTTCTGGAAGTCCTGGATTCGATTCTCAGGCGGGTAAAAACAAATATTACTGTGTTTTGTATATTAAAAACATTATTAACTTTGTGACTGATCGATTACCTCGCCTCTAGGCAATTAAGACCAACTTCACTTCGGATATTTAATTTGAGGTTTTCAGTGATTACAACATTTTAAGTGTGTCCAAATACTTAGGCTCCGTAGTGCGATGGTCAGCACGATCAACTACCGTACTAGAGGTCCCTGGTTCGATCTCCAGGGGGGGGGAGGTCCAACAAAAATGTATATGTGAGTTTTCACTTTAATTCATTTAATATTACTCTGGACATTTAATTTATTAAACCCTGAAGAGGGCAACAGGTTGTTGCCGAAACTAGTTGGTTGATAAAAATGTGAGTGGATCAAAAAACAAAGTCTTTTTATTTCTCAACAAAATATATCAATATGATCAGCAAAGTTAATGATGTCAATATTCAAATCAAACTATTTATTATAAAGGGTAGTTTTCGCAGGGTTGTCAAAAACCCACTAAAGAAGCTATCGTCTCCCGCATGGCTGGCCGCAGCGTGACCGATCGCGCAGAAGGCCGCGCCGCGAATGAATGAGCGACTGATTATCGTCAAAGCAGACGACATAATCGCCAACCCAACTCTTCCGTACATCTCTACCCCTTCCCTGTCTCCCGTCACTCTATCACTTTGATAATAATACCCCAACCGTGAAATCAATTTAGCGGCAGCTATGTGAGCATTCCCGTATCCAGGGTACAAATCTGATATTTCAAAGATTGTGTACCGGAGTTGAGATTGAATAAACGTATGTTTTTATTTTTTTATTTATTTAAACTTCATGTACAGAAAAAAATACATATTAGGCACATGCATGTTACATACATATTTGGCAGGCTTATTGTCCGCCTCCGTAGTGTAATGGTCAGCATGCTCGGCTACCGTTCTGGAGGTCCCGGGTTCGATACCCAGGGGGGTTAAATAAATATAAGTGATTTTTTTCACTCTAATATTATCAGATACTGGACTGGTACCAGAAGTGGAGGGCTGATCACCTTTCCTTCATGTATAATCGATCGAGATAACACTGCGTTTGTATGAAGTAGTGCCCTATGCACCATTGGGGTGCGGTAAGTGTTTTATTATTATTATTATTATTGCGAAATATTGTGAATGCGCGTTATACCGGCTTCTTCAGTAGCAAACTCCTTGTAAGAATTTTTATCATTATTATTTCCATGTTTGTTTGTTTTCGATATTGTTTAAATAAAAATGAATTGTTTTTTTTTCTAGAATCTTCAATCTCGAGTATACGATCATTCCTGTGAATTTTATTATATATTTTTGAGATTCTCTCACACATGATTTTGGTCTGTTGATGTAATAAATTTACATTCGGCTGATGTTTCTTGTTTCACTCTACCCAAGACGATGCGTGATGTAATACATATATCCCTTATTGTCATATTTTGGGAAAAGGGGTTAAAAATTTCTGAAAAAAGGGCATGGCAAGTCCTAATAATGACAATGTAGTATTTTTGTATTATTTATTATATCCGTCTCCGTAGTGTAATGGTCAGCACGCTCGGCTACCGTTCTGGAGGTCCCGGGTTCGATTCCCAAGGGGGGTAAAATAAATATAAGTGATTTTTTCACTGTAATATTTGGACTGGTACCTGAAGCGGAGGGCTGATCACCTTTACTTCATGTGTAAACGATCAAGATAACACTGCGTTAATATGACACAGTGCCCTATGCACCATTGGGGTGCGGATAAGGGTTTGAAAAAAAATATATTATATCAGACACTGAATTATTCTCCCTCGGGATTGTTATATCAATATATTTTATATGTGTCTCAACTTGAGATGAAGCATCTATCTTTTTTTATACGAAAAACGATGAAAATTTGTGCGTCCCAAGGCTTACAACCTGGCATTTTTATTATTTAAGTGATAACTTCATTCACTTGTGTAACATTTACAATTTTGCCTATTATACTGGCCCACAATTAACAACTTTTATACTGTAACTGGCATGAAAATACCTGATCTTTATGCACTTTGCATAGCTGAATTCAAAAACGAAAGCAAAAAAAATGTAGCTTGTCAGATTTTTTAGTTATGGATGTTTTTAACTCTGATATTGACTGAAGTTTATCTTATTATTTATGTATAAATATATATAAACATATAATGCTATCGTATTTAATTTTAATAAGTTAATATATTTTCACTGTTACTCCATAATTATCAATACTTTTTTTGGATCCCTTACACCTTAGACTAAACATGTCTAGATACCAACCACTGTTACGGTTTCAACGTATGGGGTCCGTACAATCTATAATATGACTGTAACATCAAAACTTGACGTGATACAAGCTTGTCACCATATAGACTTTGAATAAGAACGATTAACTTAGTCCAAATCAGTCATCAAAATTTCAGTTACAAAATCATTGTTGGCCAGTGTTATTAAACATCGTGTTTTTAGTTTACAAAACTGTTATTTTAATTTGTTTTATCAGATAGGTACTGGATTGTTCTCCCTAAGGATAGTTGTCACAATTTGTATTGATTAAAAGTCGTTTTGATAAAGTTTCTCACATTTTTTGATGAGACTCTTTTATTTTAAATGTATGCAAAATCCTTACCAAATTATGACACATACTAGGAGATGCCTGAAAACGTGAGTTACAATTTTTATGCTGCTTGGAATTAGAAGTTAATTTATATTTTGACATCCTAAAAAAATGTAAAAATAGCTTGGTTAACACCTCTATTTCTTAAAATCTATTTTAGTACCTACGTATTTTGATGGATTCCACATCATTTTCAAACACCGTATCTCCTTAGAAATGCGGTGTTTGAAAATAATGCGGAATGCATCAAAACTCTTGTCACAATGGATTTCAATTAATAGTGGTATATACTGGGTAAGATTTAAATTAAAAATGGATAAATATTGCCACAAAGTGACTGCCGAATGATTGATGAAATTGTAAAAATAGCTCCTGAGTGGAAAAATCAAGATTGGTGAACAAGGATTTGGGACACACCCAAAATGTTGTATATTTTTTCAATATAATTTTAAGATCTTTGCAAACCAATAGTTAAAAATAGCTCCTGAATGGAAAAATCAAGATTGGTGAACAAGGATTTGGGACACACCCAAAATGTTGTATATTTTTTCAATATAATTTTAAGATCTTTGCAAACCAATAGTAAAAAAAAGCTCCTGAGTGGAAAAAACAAGATTGGTGAACAAGGATTTGGGACACACCCTAAATGTTATATATTTTCTCAATATAATTTTAAGATCTTTGCAAACCAATAGTTAAAAATAGCTCCTGTGGGGAAAAGTGGGGAAACAATATTTGTGAACAAGGATTTGAGACACACCTAAAATAAATTGTGTATTTTTTAGTAATTTTTAAGATCTTCGCACGTATCTAAAAATATTGAATCTACTCGAAAATTGGATCTTTCAGTCGAATCCGCACGTTCGTAGAGGTAGCGATACATCCTCCTAATACGTACTTGGCTCAGATCATGGCGTATCACTCAGGTGGAATGTTCCAGATTACCATAACGTAATAATGGCTGGAAACAATCGATGGTTATGCCAGAACACGATACAACTGGAAGGCGCAGTCAGGGGGAGATAAGAGAGAATTCCTCTCACTACAAACGTCCGTGGATTTGAGCGATAGAATTCAGCTTGACGATAATTCGGCACTTGAAGCGCTCAAATGAAATAAGCCACCCACGCAAGTCAAATGTTTCTGAATACCAGACTCTCAATATAATGTATACAGCGATCTATGTTAAGATAGATGCATAGATGCTTGGTTTAACCCTGAGCGATAAAGTAAGAAATGACGAAATTAGGAAAAGAATTAAAATAGAGGATATCATTAATCGCGTGGCAAGACACAGGTGGCAATGGGCGGGACATATCGCTCACTCCTTTCAACAACGTCATATATAAAAAAAAATCATCAATTTTCAGTTAAGTATGTTTTCGAAGTGCCCAGAAAATGTACTATATCCCAGCAAAACTGCCATATTTTTAACTTAATCTTTACCCGCTACATGGCAGAAAGTGTTGTTTTTGCATTTTGAAGAAAAGGTATTGTTTAATTATTTTTCAAATATACTAAATATTTTTGAAATTGGTTTTACCTAAAAAGATCTGTTGCACAGTACAAAGTTCAATAAGTGGCTTGATATATATTTTTAATACATTGTATTATATTTTTAACTTTAAAAACGATCCCCTGTAAAATCAAGTTTTTAATAAAAACCGGTAAAATTACATATGTAAATAAAATTATCTTTCAGCCTAGCTTACCACATTTTCCGAATAATCTCAAATTTAAGTTTTTTTTCTTCTTATTTTACCTTGATTTCTATAATCAAGTTACGCAAAATCTGTGATACTTAGGCAGATAAGAAAGCAATGAAGCATGCTTTGATTAACTTTACTTTAAGGGCTCAATAGAAATAATTCCCCGTTGGATTAATACCTCCTTTCTTCCCCTTCTCTCTACCTTCACCCCATCTCACCCCTTATTTCTAGATTATCCTTAAAGCACAAGTTTATTACGTAAACCGTCCATAGTCCATTATCAAATCATACATTTTTAAGTACCGCCTACTTGAAATTTGTTTACCAACATCAAATTTGTTAACGGTCAGTTAAAACGATGTTATTGTTGATACTTACTAAAAAATAACACTGACGTTTAATGCAGTGTTATTTTTAATATTTTTAATTAGTTTTTTTAGTACAGAAAAATGAATAAAAGAAAATATTGTTTGCTTTACCCTCCTAATTATGACATAAAAAAGTAACTGAAGGCTCTGAAAATATTAATACTTCCTTATTTCGTTTGACTCGAAAAATATTATTGACTAGCTGACTAACTATCATACCACTTCTCCGTAAGGGTAAGCAGGGAGAATAGAACGCCATACCAAACTGTCTTTGCAAATAATCTTCGCCTTTTTCAGATTTATGCATCTCCTTATACATACTAGCTGATTATTTTGACTCCTGACCTGACCGCTTTTAAGTATTTGACATTCTTAGCTTTATCAAGTTTTGCTCGGTCTTCTTCTGCTTTTATTTGAAAATACATACATTCGCACCATAAATTTAGTTTTACTATACCTTTTTTGCTTATTCTATTCACACTCCCTAACCACTTCAAGTGTCGCGGGTAGTAAGTGGATGGAAAAAGCCCAAACAAGGGTCCGGAAAATGTTAAAGGTGGCCTACATCCAGCAGTGGAGAGACGGCTAACGAAGAAGAAGAAAAGATAGTAAATGTTGCAATTGTTCCAAGTTTTCCCACTCACTACCATTTTTATACCCAGAATATTTAGATATTCATATTGAGAGAATTATATTCTTATTTTTCTTCTTCTTTAGCCTTATATTACTGCTGGATATAGGCGTTTTCCATTTCCTTTGGTTGGTTGCTGGTTGCTGCCAGTTTCTACTCCCCACAGCGGCTATGTCTTCCAACGCCTCATTTATTCTCTCAAGGTCACCATCTCAAAAAAATTGGGGTCCATCTTTGGAGTCCTGTCTTGCAATATCACTCACTCCTTTTAACAACGTTATAATATGATTTTCAATAAACTCTATTTTTCAGGAGATCGTTTTTAAAGTTTAAAAATATAAAAATAAATATAAAGCCACTTATTGCACT
Organism: Brachycentrus maculatus; assembly: GCF_059751285.1. Taxonomy (NCBI): domain Eukaryota; kingdom Metazoa; phylum Arthropoda; class Insecta; order Trichoptera; family Brachycentridae; genus Brachycentrus; species Brachycentrus maculatus. The sequence continues at coordinate 1,139,180 of NW_028280803.1, forward strand.
TTTTACTGTGCAACATATCTTTTTAGGTAAAACCTGAAGGTTTTTTCTCCATTTGAAAAATATTAAGTAAATTTTAAAAAATGTTAAACAATACCTTTTCTTCAAAATGCAAAAACAGCACTTCCTGCCCTGTAGCGGGTCCATATTAAGTTAAAAATATGCCGCTTTTGCTGGGATATAGTAAATTTTTCATTGGGCATTCCAAAAACACGCACAACTGAAAATTGACGATTTTTTATAAATGAAGTTGTTGAAAGGAGTGAGCAATGTATAAACCGTTTTAGTGCTGAGGTTTTTTCTTAAACTTTGGATAAAATTCTTCTTCTTTTGTGCGTGTCATGTAAGGTTCCCCTGACGTTGACTTGAGAGTTATTGTCCTTGTCTTGGGCAGTTCTACACAGCGCCTTGACGGGCCTGATCCCCGTCCAATCTCGTATATTCCGGAGCCAGGAGATCTATCTTCAGCCCACACCTCGTCGACCCTCTATTTTGCCTTTTATGATAGGTTAGTTACTAAAATTGCCGAAGACTTTTTTGAAAAAAAATTATCCTTTGTATAAAATCAACTACGTTTTTCTTAAATAATAACCGATTTTAGTATTTCTTTCTGGCATTGACGTACAACATATCAAAGTAATGAAATAATGCATTTTATATAAACAAACTTTTATATTTTAAATATTTAAAAATAAATGTAATTAAGGAAAAAACGTACAATTTCCATTCACCAGAATGTTTTCAGGGCATCGGGTGTTGATAAGGGTTAGAAAAAAAGGAAATATGCTTTGTTTGTATACAAAGATATAAACGTTCATTTGTTCAAGATCATTTAAATTTAATCACCGATTGCTTTGAAATTTTAACACAACATTGCATTTGAATACGCGCATGTGTTTATATGTTACCTGTGAATAATATTTTTACCTATCATATGTAAAAACATGTTCGTTTTAAAACAGTTTTTTTTTAAGAAGAAGAAGAAATATAATAGAAATAAAAATAATCGTAAATGACGATACGTTAAAAAGTAACATTTTGAGTGTATCCAAATACTTGTTCACAAAATCTGGATTATCTCCAATTACAGGAGTTATTTTCATATTATTTTTTGACATCTCATCAAAGATGAAGAAGAATATGGAAGTCTGGGCATTTACGGGGCTGACATTTGAGTAGTGTGGTTGTCAATAATGGGTAGAATTGGTGAATGTTACACGTGTGTAAAGTGATCACTTAAACCAGCCTATGATGGTCGTCAGCCCCATATTCTTCTTCATCTTTGATGAGATGTCAAAAAATAATATGAAAATAACTCCTGTAATTGGAGATAATCCAGATTTTGTGATATATTATTTGGACACACTCAAAATGTTGTTAATAAATTTAAATAATAAAAATGAAAATGGTAATTTCTGGCGTTTCTCATGTGTGTGATTATAATCCAGGATTCGGACCTCACATACTAATATAAGAGTTTCTGCTTAGTAAAATACTTCTTTATATCTCACCAATAGATGTCTCTAGTGAAGTTCTAGTGATTCAAGAACAAGGTTTCTAAATTGGTTTATATATACAGAACTTCCAAGAATTTGAGAAGTGTCGGTCGTCAGCCCCGTAAATGCCCAGACTTCCATATTCTTCTTCATCTTTGATGGGGTGTCAAAAAATAATATGTTAATAAGTAAAAATAAAAAGAAGAAATTAACCATATGTATAATTTTAATATTTGCATATTAAATATTTCCACTGCATAAAAAATTGTTTTTATTATTCATCAGTAGTATTTGTATTCAGGAACCACGATGCTTTATAATGTATGTAAGTTAGTATATTCGCACACGATTCAGTGCCGAGATCGGATCCCCCATCCCCCACGCGTAATGGATGCTGGAGGACATTCCATTCTTATTTGCTTATCCTTTATTATTCATGACGCAATCTCACGCCTGGAAAGCTGTCACTAACCTTACGATTATAACTCCAGATTTAAAGTTCCAGAGGTTCGGAGAGGATTATTGTGATGAGACGGGGATTAAAGGTGCTTGCGCACGGGAACATTACACGGCACCAAACTTTGGTGGCAAACGATGGAATCGTTCTCCAACCTTTGGTGGCAAACGATGGAATCGTTCTCCAACCTTTGATGGCAAACGATGGAATCTTTCCAACATTTGGTGGCAAAAGATGGAATCGTTCTCCAACCTTTGATGGCAAACGATGGAATCTTTCCAACCTTTGGTGACAAAAGATGGAATCGTTCCAACCTTTGGTGGCAAATGATATAATCGTTCCAACCTTAAGTCGCAAACGTTGGAGTCGTTGCCGCCGACAAAACGTTGTATGTCATCGGTTTATAACCAAGCATCCCACCAAATATATAATAATGCGTAATAAAATTAAAACTATTAAGTATTTTCCACAAATATATTATTTGACCAGAGACCGAGTTTCGCCGTTACTAACATCATCAGGCTGGTGGGAGGCTCGACCAAATTCAAAAAATGTTTTTAAACAACAAGGCAGGGAATGAAAACCATAATTTGTCTGCCTACACCCGTGGAGAAGCGGCTTAGTGGTTAGTTAGTAAGTTAGTTACTTCAAATATATTACATACAAAATAATCGAAAACTTACTCGATAAAATAAAATTAATAAAATACAATTTTCAATTAAAAGTATTTATATTCTTCTTCTAGCCCCAATCCGCACCCAATGGTGCATAGGGCACTGCATCATATTGACGCAGTGTTATCTTGATCGTTACTTACATGAAGGCAAGGTGATCACTCTTGCGCTTCAGGGACCAGTCCAGGGGGTAATATGAAATAAATATAAGTGTAAAATCACTAATATTTATTTTCACCCCCCCCCCCTGGGAATCGAACCAGGGACCTCCAGCACGATAGCTAAACACTCCACCATGGCAGCTAAACACAAACCACGGAGGCGGATCTATGTATGTATATGCTGTAAGTAAAATATAGCACACAAAAATGTCGTATATAAGTTCATAATAATAAAGGATGAAAGTAATTATTCTTTGTTTATTTTAGATTATTGATACAAACTATGAGATAAATTGGATTTATTTAAGAATTTTGAAATGGCGGGATTTTAGTTTATCTGGATGTTTTGTAAATGTTGTTCGCCGATGTGTAAACGCAACATTTGCGAAAAACACGCGTCCGCACCGCCATTTTGCGAGAGGCTCCTCAATATATTACCGCGAGCTTTGACTTCATACATTTTAGAGGAGTTTTTAAGATTATGCCCGGTTACATTATCATAATTTCATATTTAGTGGCGCCACTGCGTCGTAAAGACGGGGCCGACCTTAAAGTGTCATAAAAGCCGCGCAGTACCAGACCGAACGCGCATGCGTTAACCCCATCATGATAAGTGGTTCCAGTGCGAAAACACCTAACCTGTGGTTAGCCCACGCAGGTAGGTACTTGACTCAACCAGAGATAAACTTTTCTTGCAATTTCGAACTGCGTTCCAAAACTTTGATCACCAACTGACCGCTACCGTTGCAATAATTCAATTAAAACTTCACAACATTTTGACTGTGCCCAAATACTTGTTAATCTGGATTTCTCTACTTGGGAGCTATTTTTACATTTTTGACATCTCAATTAGACACCCAACTCATTTTAACATCGAAAAATTTGAATGGCGTTACAGAGCTTAAGTCATAAGCCCTGTAAAACCCAAACTTCAATATTCTTCTTCGTCTATATTGAGTTGTGATTAAGTATTTGGACACATTCAAAATGTTGTGAATAAAATAATCTTGTCAAATTATAAGCTCCATAAAAAAAATTAAAATCATGTTTTCAGGCGTTTTTTAGGATGTAAAATAATTCGGTAAGGATCTTGCATACATACAAATAAAAGATAATTAAAATCTATCATAATCCAACCATAGATAACATGTCATGAGATTAATGATTTATATGGGATTTCCAAAAATTTTAGTAGTGTGGTTATCATTGTCAATCATGGAATAGTGAATAGTGAATGCTACTCGAGTGCAAAGTGATCAATTAAATCAGCATGTGACAGGTCATAAGCCCTCTAGTACCCAGATTTACATATTCTTCTTCATCTTTGTTGAGATGTAAAAAAATGTAAATTTGTCTTGTTTGTTTATATTCTTTGTTTGTATATATTCTTTTTGCTAGATAATCAAACACTTGAGGCGGAATAATCGATAGCCCGAAACAATTTTTTTTAAAACCCAGGTAACAAGTTTAAGTCAATTGATTTTTTTCTTATAACACCGTTTTGTTTTGATAAAATTAGATTTACTTCGAAATAAATACAAAACAGTTTTGAAAAGAATAGTTTTATCGAAAGATAAGAAAGTATATATATATAAATATATAAATTTTTAGGTATTCAAAAAAAAGTGAGCTTACAACAGGTTTGGCTTCCCACGCTAACTATCGCGTTCTGAATTTGTACGTTTGATATCTCACCCTTGAACGAACAACCTGGAATATTTATATTTATTAAGCTAATGTTTTCGAACCAATTCGGGATTTTTTATTAATATTTTGCAGACCGTGTAAAAATACCGATTTAGATATATTTAAGAAGATTATTATTCAAACTAATGGAAATAATGGGGCCATTTTAAGGTGATGTAAAATTGTTCAATGTTTCGGAAATGTGGTCGTAAAAGCGATTGTGCGGAATCACGTCATCGATTGCTCGGGAAATTGGGAAGCTATATAAAATTATTTATATAGGCACGAAAATCTGAAGGTCGAAAATAACAATAAACCAATGTCAAAATAGATATATAATGTGCCTCGATATAAATTATTTTATATTATTTTGTATTTTAAAATACCTAAATGCAAAGCAATACGGTTCCATCAAAATAATATTAACTAAGGAATTTAAAAAAATTCAACAGTAGAAATTAAAAATATAAAGGACACCAACACTTTAAAAAATAAACTTAACGAACGCTATACATATACAGAATTGACAATAAAAAAAAAGTAATGAAGATAACTCACTCGCACCGCATAAAAATATTTGTTCCCCTGTAGTATTTTTTTAAATGTATAACTAGTCACTTTAAAAAAAAGCCCCTCTCCAAGCGCAAGAGCTCAGTCTCTTTTTGGAGAGGCTCAGCGTAACTAAAATTATAAGATTATATTAAGTAGAAATGTATAGAAATTGTTGAAGATGTTGTGCGATGGGGAAGAGAAAAAGACGTTTCCGGAGAAATCATGTGGGGAGAGCGAGTTCGGATCGAGTGGTGAGGATAGCAGCGGACAGCAGCATAAGCAGGATCAGACCCCCAGGAAGACCACCTAAACGATGGAGAGATAGCTGGTCTTCCACCTCTAAGGAGCAGATCGGAGAATGACAGGACATAGTTCTTAAAAAAAGAAGAAGTATAGAAATTGTATTAAATTAACTTTAAAAAACTAAACATTATATTCGTCTCAACTTTAGGTGAAGTATAGGTCGTTTTTAAATTAAATAAGATCGAAGGAAGTCTGAGGATAACAGGGCTTACAACCTGGCATTGGCTGGCTTATATCGCTCACTTCTTTCAACAACGGCATATATCAAAAATCGTGAATTTTCAGTTGTGCATGTTTTCGGAATGCCCAGAAAATGTACTATGCAAAAGCGGCATATTTTTAACTTAATATTTACCCGCTACAGGGCAGAAAGTGTTGTTCTTGCATTTCGAAGAAAAGGTATTGTTTAATTATGTTTTTAATTTTACTAAATATTTTTCAAATGGAGAAAAAACATTCATGTTTTACCTTAAAAGATCTGTTGCACAGTAAAAAGTTCAATAAGTGGCTTGATATTTATTTTTAATATATTTTTAAACTTTCTCCAGAAAAATCTAGTTTTTTTTTTATATATGACGTTGTTGAAAGGAGTGAGCGATATGACAACTTTTACCTTAGGTTACCAAAATCCGATATTACCGATTTTCGGTTCTCTAGCGAGAAATACCGGATCCGTTGAATTCGTCATGGTTTAAAAAAATATCACACACATTTTGGACAGTGTACCAGCCCAATATTGACTTGAATTCCATCCCCAATTTTTTTATCTATGTTGAGGTGTGTTGAGGTATATAAAAATAGTATATATTAATATTTTTATGATCTCATATCCCAGCCTTCATTTTTTCATGTGCACTGAAAACTTTCGATGAATTTTATTTGCCTGAAAAGCTCATATATTTAATGCCAGTTATATTACAGTTTTTCTTCGTGATCCGCAGCCGCAAAGTTTTCGAAAACAACTTCTATAGGTTCCATAACTTACACCCGAATTTCTTCAAGAAATATACATACTTCATTTATATGAGAGGGTAAATTCAATATCATTGCCGTTTCGTTATTTCAAGACAGTATTCAGGATGTTTTTATAGAGAAAGAAAATGATAAATTAGTGTAAAAACCAAACCGGGTTTCCTTATAGCATGTTTTCAACGCAATACATACAAAGAATCGATTTTTGTATTTACATGCTTCTCCATAGTACTTTATGAAAAAAAAACTAACTAACCATCACACCGCTCTCCGGCAAGGGTAGGCAGAGAGAAATAACGCACAGCAATCTAACTTTGCAAGCAATATTCGCCTTTTCCACATTCATGCATCCCCTCATTACATACCCACCGATTATTTCGACTCCTGATCTGACCACTTTTAACTTAATGAAATACTTGTTCATGCCAAGATTTCCTTGGTCTTCCTCTGCTCCTATTTCCGACTGCATTTGCCTCACAAATTTGTTTTACTATTCTTTCTTCACTCATTCCAAAACCATCTCAACACGCCTTTCTTAAATTTATCGATAATTCTGATCTCAGCCTTGCATTCTTTCCTTATACCACCATTCAAACATAGTGTTAGTCAACTGTTTTTTAAGCGAGTTAAGTCAAGTAGTCTTTGTCAGAAATTCCTTAAAGTGAGTACTTGTTTTTACTGTTTTGAAATGAGAGTACCTACTCAATAGTTCACAAAAAATTAAAACTAAAATAATAGTACGTAAGTACAGTGTATTCATTTTAGTAATGTACTTCTTTTATAGCTACTAAGCAATACAGAGTTTTATGTAGTTTTGAGATCCCACCTGAAAAGAGTAAACTTTAAATTTTGATAAATTTATACCAGTAACGAAAAACCGTTAGTTGTTTGCAAAACACGTGATCGCGTATTATTTTTACATCGTAATACACTACTTTGTAGCTGAGGTAAACAACGTAAAAAAAGGAATTGCATCCCTTTGCAACCGTGTTTGCGTTTTTCCCGGGTTTTTCACTGTCACAAATCGAAAAGTGTCAATCTCGACCGAAGCCTTTTGGCGCCATGCGGGTAGACGTCACCGCAGAGGTTACCGAGTCCGCCGCCAGAGCGCCGCTTTCCAATTTAAATACAAATCGAACGCCCAAAGCACTCGGAATATTTTTGCATTTTGATAAGTAAAAGGGAAATCATCTCTCTGAACTCAAATGTCTGTATAAATATGACTGTGGGGCTATGGATGGAGCATTAGTTACTTTCGGGGGGCTCACCCCTGCTCTGTTTTATCGCTTTGATGTTTATTGAATGCGATGCGTTCAGTTTTCACTCTATTTAACTCATCATACGAGCGCACCGCATTTAACTGTCGCATACACACGGTACCTACCTTGTATATAAATCCATAGATAAATGCTGACTCACCTGTAAAATGGTACCTACTCAAAAATAATAATAATATCATAATAATAAAACCCTTATCCGCACCCCAATGGTGCAAAGAGCACTGTATCTTATAAACGCAGTGTTATCATGATCGTTTTACACATGAAGGAAAGGTGATCAGCCCTCCGCTTCAGGTACCAGTCCATGGTAATATTGAATCAATATTACAGTGAAAAAATTACTTATATTTATTTTTACCCCCCTTGAGAATCGAACCCGGGACCTCCAGAACGGTAGCCGAGCGTGCTGACCATTACACTACGGAGGCGGACTCAAAAATAATAAAATAATAAAAATGTATTAATTAAATTCACAACATTCTTGGTGTCCAAATCTGGGTTTCTCCATTTAGGAGCTCTTTTTACATTTTGACATCTCAACATAGATGAAGAAGAATAAGGAAGTCTAGGCATTTACAGGGCTTTCAACCGTCATAAGCTTAAGAAGAAGAATATGCAAGTCAGGATATTTCATAAGGCTTACGACTTGTCATAGGATGTTTTAAGTGATCACTTTATGAATGAATGTGTACGTAACTTTCACCATTCTACCCATGATTGACAAGCCCACAACTCAAATTTTTGGAGATCATACATATAAAATCTCATGACGCTTCAAGTTTAAGTTCGCGGTAGCATCTATGGTTAGTTTTGAGAAAGCTTTTATTTAGCAGACAACCTTTTATTATTTTTTGGTCTATGTTGAAATGTCGAAATGTAATAATAACTCCTAAGTGGAGATACCCTGATTTGTGGACAATGATTAGGACACACTCAAAATGTAAACAATACAACAGTTAATAATGAAAACTGCAATAAAATTTAAATAACTGCTGTACTGTATTTTACGGAATTTAAGATGCACCGTAGTTTTAAAAAAAAAACTTTATTACTATTAGATTGCAAAGCCAATTTCGAGTGATATGTATATAAATTTGGAGGCAATTTTTTTCATTAAAAAATCTTTTAAAAATAGTATATTTTTACCGGTTACAGGTAAAAACACTAGTTACATATAACACATTAAAACGTTATAGTAATTATTTATTGATTTGGCGTTTAATTTGTAGAACTCCATTTTAATTTATGTATTAATTTTCAATCAAACACAGATTTTTTGAGTCTACTAAGTTGTATTTTATTAACAAAAACACATAGAAAATTAATATTGTGACAATTGTTTCGCCTTGTTAGAGCATTATAAAAGGAATATGAATTTTTCATGTGTTTTTGTTAGTAAAATACAACTTAGTAGACTCAAAAAATCTGTGTTTGATTTAAAATTAATACATGAAGTTAAAGTGATTAGTAAATAACTAAAGCATTGAAGATTTCGAACAAATGATCATTTTAATTTTTATGAACTGCACCTCCGACTGTACCTTAGTTAGCTGCAGGTTCATTCTGATTCACAAAATGGGTGATGGCATTTCTTAACAAGATCCTTGTCTAGATATGTCAGATAATTTCACAACACACTCCCTGCCACCCCGTCAGCTCCCGCCTTCCTCCCTTCGCCCGCCGCGATCTGTCTCCCGAAAATGCTTAATGTCCTACATAACTCCACGGGAAGAGCGCGGTCCGTAATCAAAGTAGCGCACTTAATGGTCCGCAAAATTGGATTGAATTATTTATTGAATATTATTTTTTCCCCTTCTCCCGGCCTTCCCTGTTTATACATTATGCGCACATTAATCCCCGAGGTATTGTCATCCGAGTTGCTTTAAAGTCGGGCGACATTACTTCGTGTTTTATATGGAATTTAAATTTTAACCCCTCGCCTGCTACCCTAAGAAGGTTTTACCTGTAATGTCAGAGTCATTGAGAATCTTTCATATAGGTCTATTTATTCTATACGTAAACAAGATTTTGAGTATGCCCAAATACTTGTTCACAAATCTGGATTATCTCCGCTTTATAGGAGTTCTTTTTACATTTGTTGACATCTCAACATAGATGAAGAAGAATATGGAAGCCTGGAATCATTGAGAAACTTTTTAATAGGTCTATACTATATATTGTACATATAAACAACATTTTGAGTGTGCCCAAATACTTGTTCACAAATCTGGATTGTCTCTACTTAGGAGTTATTTTTTACATTTTTTTACGTCTCAGCATTGATGAAGAAGAATATGGAAGCCTGGAATCATTGAGAAACTTTTAAATAGGTCTTTTCTACATATAAACAAAATTTTAAGTGTGCCCAAATACTTGTTCATAAATCTGGATTATCTCCACTTTAAGGGAGTTATTTTTACATTTGTTGACATCTCAACATAGATGAAGAAGAATATGGAAGCCTGGAATAATTGAGAAACTTTCATATGGGTCTATTCTATAAACAACATTTTGAGTGTATCCAAATAATTGTTCACAAATCTGGATTATCTCCACTTTAAGGGAGTTGTTTTCACATTTTTTGACGTCTCAACATAGATGATGAAGAATATGGAAGTCTGGGTATTGACAGGGTTTATGACTTGTCATAGGCTGGTTAAGTATAACTTTACACACGTGCAACTAGTCGGAATAATCGGAAGATATGTATGAGGAAGATTTTGACCGCCTTCGTAGTGTAATGGTCAGTACGCCCGGCTACCGTACCGGAGGTCCGATTCGGAGTTCTCCGACTGGGGTTTCGATTCCTAGGGGAGGGGGTCAAATAAATCAAAGTGATTTTTTCGCTCTAATATTTATATTTGATATTACCCTGGACTGATACCTAAAGCGGAGGGCTGATCACCCTTCCTTCATGCATAAAGGATTAAGATAACACTGCGTTTATATTATACAGTGCCCTATGCACCATCGGTGGACCAAAGAAATCAACAAATTGACCCGCCAATAATTTAGCAATGTTACCAATATTTAAAAAAAAACATCGTTTCTGTGACGTCATTCATTGCCAACTCATGAGAAAATAACGTTTTTTCGAAGGCGAATTTTCCAAAAGAAAATTATGAATGAAAATATTAATTATATCGGCTGTTATTAACACAAAGCGAGTCTAATACAATCCTTTTTAGGTTAAGTATGTTTAATTAGATATTCCTCTCGTCTGACAAAGATCCAATGTGCGAAAGTCGAATGTGCGAAAGATGAGGTCCGCCTGTACTCGAAATGTTGTAAATGTAAAGCAAATCTTGCATTCATACTTGTTCTCTGATGCCTCTGTGAGCCGATCGCTCAGATGATTTCACAATTTCGCCATAATTTGATTCCCCATTTCGGGATGCTGCGCGCAGGGCCCGATTCATCTAATCCTCTTTAACGAGATAAACACGGAAAATAAATAAAAGTCCCGCCTAATAGAGGGGGCGAGACGCAGAGTGCCGAATCGTGTTCATGGCGGCGTGTAATTGGCTACAATACTTTACCTGAGCATTTTAATTAATCTCAAAACAAGCAGGCGCCGAACTACTCCAGGTATCAGGGTAGCAGGAACGGAAGGATACCAGGGGGAACATTCCGGGTAGTGAGTTATGGCCGCAATTACTAATGGAACTGCTGGCGACATCTAGCGACGCGCGGCGCTATGAATTAATGTGGAAATTTTTAGCGGGAAATGAATGACCATATTCAAAGTACGCGCAATGCAAGTTATGCATTGAAATATTTGGATATTTCGAAATACCCAAAGTTTTCGATACCTTGCGTATTATAGGATGACACAGTACAACGTAAATTTTTATTTTTTATTTACGTTTTATATTATTTAGTAAGTTAGATTTTAATCCGTGATTCGGACCTCATATACTAATAAAAGAGTTTCTGCTCAATATAAAGCTTCTTTTACCTCACCAATAGATGTCTCTAGTGATTCAAGAACAATTTTCGTTTCATCAAAGATGAAGAAGATGAGATGTCAAAAAATAATATGAAAGTAACTCCTGTAATTGGAGATAATCCAGATTTTGTGATTTTGTGTCAAAATTTTATATTTGTTTTTCGCAGGCACTTTGTGGCATATTTTATAAACTTTATGAAATAAAAATAACTTCGTTTTAACCACTATTTAAAAATTGGTTAAAACAATGTTGTTTTATTTTATATAGTTTTATTATGATATTAACTATACATACCTTCATTTAAAAAACGTAATCATATCAATTACTTAGAAACAAAAAGTAAAAGCACCATACAAACACATTACTCAGATAAACTTGTTTACAAATTTCATGCGTTCCGAATATTCACTCGTATATTGAAAATATGATGTAAATATTTTAAAAGTTCCAGTAAGTGAGAAAGGTCCCTCTAAGGGTGAGAATGTAAGGGGATTTTCCTCGGCCGGCAATCGAAGGAGAGTCCCCTGCACGGACGCGTTTGTACGCGTAATTCTGAAACATACTGCGTCAGAACGCAGCGATACGTTGAGATCTGGTTTATGTGATAAAGCAATAGTGTAGAATCAAATTGAGAGTAGTATTTTTAACCCTAAATTGTGGGGCATTCGTAAAATTTGTGATGGATATCCAATCTGTGGAGATCACCGGGGCAACACATAACAAGAATTTAGAGACAAATAGCATTTATCGTATTATAAAGTTTTCAAAAACATTTTTTTGCTTTTTAGTATCTTTCTTTTTCCGATAGTCCCGTATACATTGTAATAAGTCCTATGGTCTAGGGTTAAATATGTGAAATCGTGTATATTAACACATTGCTCAAGGCTGCACATATTCGTGCGTTTCAGAAACCTGCGCAAATATTTCACTCACTCCTTTCAAGAACGTCATAAATAAAAAAATGACAATTTTCAGTTGTGCATGTTTTCGGAATGCCCAGAAAATTTACTAAATCTTAGCAAACGGGGCATATTTTTAACTTAATATTTACCCGCTACAGGGCAGAAAGTGTTGTTTTTACATTTTGAAGAAAAGGTATTGTTTAATTATTTTTTTAAATATACTAAATATTTTTCAAATGGAAAAAAACTTTCAGGTTTTACCTAAAAAGATCTGTTGCACAATAAAAAGTCAATAAGTGGCTTAAGATTTATTTTTAATTCATTGTATTATATTTTAAAACATTAAAAAAGTTCTCCTGAAAAATCAAGTTTTTTTTATTTATGACGTTCTTGAAAGGAGTGAGCGATTTGTGTGTTTCATAAACCTAATGTTTCAGTTATGCGCACATATTTCTGTATGGCAGCTCTAAACATCGCTTCGACGGTCCTTATCCCCGTCCAATCTCATATATTACTAAGCCAGGAGATCTGTCTTCTGCCCACAACTCGTAGACCTTCTATTTTGCCTTTTATGATTAGGTGCAATAGTTAGTACTTCTCTCCTCTAAGCAAATACCTGAGATACTTGATATCAGTCAGCAACTGTCTCCCTGCTCTTGCTCTTGCTGATCATGCCGGTCCATGTAATGCGACGCATTCTATTCTATTCTACTCACAATTCTAAGCTTTTAACCCTACAACTAATTTATACCTTCTGGGATGCATGCGCTGCAGCTTTGCATGGTTTGGAAATATTCCCCTTTACCCCAGAGGGTAACCACGGATTAGGGTAGAACCTGTAAGTACCATCCCTTCCCACAGCGGGATACAGAATTTATAACGGTAAATTTCTTCGCCAAAACTCATTTCGCAAGTTACAAGTTTTTTTGTGAGAGGAAAGTTTCAAATCATTCCGTCTTTCTTTCTCTTAGAAGTCGAAACACGGCTTTCTATGGGTGAGGCATAATTAAGTGAACAATTTGATTATTGAGCAATCAATTTTAAACTATCTTCAAAATTACGATATATTGTATAGCTTGCTAATGCATCATTTCAGTTTGTTTTCGTGTATTTTTCGGTTAGAAATTCAATTGAACCATTTTTTTCATGTTAGTACTCGACACCATCTACGGTTGGACTTCCAAATGACAGGTCATAAACCCTGTAAATACAGACGTCCATATTCATATTTTTTTAAATATCAATAAAAATCTAGATTTAACCTTTGCCACAACCATGATTACACAATATTTTTGAGAAATAATTTATATTTTTAGCAATGAGTAAAACACACGCCCATATCTTCTTTTCTATTCCTCCGTTTGAAATAATCGCTTCATCGTCTTAGGAATAAAACATGTCACATATAGGCAAAACATAAAATTTGGAAATAGAGTAATCCCGCCCATAAACCATAAGCTAAGCTTGGATACAAAATGCCGAACCCTCTTCTAGTGGAACGGAAGGTCGACAATCAACAGTCCGGCTCCTCCTGAGGAGTCTTACTGTTATGTGATTTTCTCCCAGCAATAAGCAAATGCTGACAAGTTACTGATTGGCCCACACCAGTTTATCCCTCCTGTTCCCAACACAGGTTAAAATAAAACCTGTTCTTAGCTAGAGGAAACAAAAATCCACTTGATGATCTTTACGCCTTGTACATAATAAGCAAGGTACCTAGGAGTAAATATAAAAATGCAAATCCCATCTATAAAAAAATAAAATCCCGCCCAAAAACATGCACTTCCTGGGTTGCATTACTTGAATTACCCGACCGTGTTCACTCGTGTATTACTGGGTATTCTAAGACAATTTTACGGCTCCCCAAGGGTGGGTCTGGAGAGGGTTAGGTGACATATTGGGATAAGGTTGGATACCCACAACAACTTAAAATTTCCCGCTTCAGAAACAACCCCGGCAATGAAAGGGTTTAATGAACTTTGAGAGATCGCAAACATATATTGTGTTAATAATTATTTTTATGACTGGAAAGTGGTACTGAGCTTTTTCAATATAAATAATTTCATAAATTTTAATAAATCCTTATGTGGTACGTAGATACATTCTTTAAAATTTGATTAACATATAACAACAACAAAAACATATCATTTGTATACAATCGTACATTATACAAAATCGTACAAAAACAAATCATTTGTATATTATCTTAGGTATCGCATGTGTTGGACATTTTCAAAGAGTAAGGCGTTATATTTTGATCTAGGTATGGAATGTGTTGGATATTTTCAAAGAATAAAGCGATATATTTTAATCTAGGTATCGCATGTGTTCGAAATTTTAAGTAAAATTTTGAGTAAAAAGATATATTTTCATCTTGGTGTCGCATGTGTCGGATATTTTCAGAGAGTAAAGCGATATATTATATTGAATTAAATGATTTCAATGAAAAAAGTTAAATAAATATACCAAAATGTCAACGAATTTTCCTCGTTATATCCGAAATCTCGCTATATCCGTGCTCGTAATAACCGAGTTCGACTGTAGTTTATTTCACTAATAATGGACAAAACCTGTCAAACTGACGTTTCTTGAACAAACAAAAGCATAGACAAAGTGCATAAAATATGGAGTTACTCGAAAATTATACCTGTTTTCGCGGGAAACTTCGTGTAGCGTAACAAAACTACGTTGAGTTTAAGAAATTGATTTTAAGCACGTAGGATACAAAGCGAAGATAATATATTAGATTAATGATAGTTTTAGCTTGATTAGAAAAGAATACGGGGGGTGAAGATCGTCTTAAACTCTTTTTTTTTAAGGACGTTATAGTTTACAAAAAAACCATCTCACTCAATTTTAACATGCCCGTGGAACAGTATTCCATGCCATCTGGACCGCAACGGCAAAGTCACGCTCGCCAAATTCAGTTCACCGATACGATCATTTTACCCATGACTGGTATTCATTAATAGCATTTTTTAGATTAGTTCTTCTTCTTCTTCCTGGCTCCATTCCAACTTATCACTTTATAGACTGTTGGGGTCAGCTCTTCTCATCCTCTAGTTGTAGATCCTTAGATTCTCATGCTGTAGATTTCTGTGGTAACCATGAATTCTTTGGTCTTCCTCTAGATGTCTTTTGATGATTTTTTTAGATTGGTTGTTACTTTCAACTCCAAATTTAATTTGAAAAAACATGTCGTGAACGTCTTATTTCGTGTTTTGCTTTGCTGTGTAGCGGATAGATGTCACTTTAATACAAAAATATTATCAATTCTTTTCTGTCATCATTCTTTAGATGCTATCTAACATTGCCCGCATTAATTGTGTTAAGGATACATTAGGGAAGGTAAGTGCATAAAAAAAAACCAATATATCTCCATTCACATTTAATTAACACTATAAAAAATAAATAAGTACTAAAAATAACTACAAACAATTTAAATATCTACTTTATTTTCTTTGTACGCATTTCAGCATCGTGCACATTTAGTGAGAGGAAATTCCCATAGAGCCTAATCCAGGAGTACAGGACGCCTACAGCGCAGTACACAGATGTTAACATCAACGGCAGGAACTGATATGTCTTGTGAAGTTTGAGCGCATAGTGTATCAGGTTGTCATAGAGACATAGGGGGACCAGAGATATCAGATAGAGGGTTTCTAGAGCGTTCAGCATCGGCAGTCGCTTCATTCCTCCAGGCGCTGGCTTCTTGCAGGCATACAGACTTGGCAGTTGGGAGAAAGATATCCCGGAATGTAAGAGGAGTAAGCATATCTTGATCGGAAGAAGGTTCGTGTCAAACAGTAGCGGGAACAGGGAATAGTGACCCAAAGTCGAAAGTATCAAAAAGACCCGACAGTCGTACGGGTCCAGGGCTGCCAAAATGCTGAAAGAAGAAAAAATTCAAAGGCCTTGTAAACTATGAAAACATTTCAGACGGGAAAGGTATTTCTACTGGTTCGGTTGATTGATGCTTAAGGATGAGAAGGGTATTTTAACCTTACCAATTGAAAGAATTATCCAGTGTTTTTATATGAATATTATATACGAATCTCTTTGTAAGGGTCTTAACTATATGCACATAATTATCAAATCCTATCGACAGCGTTGTGCATGCGTAAAAAAAACCATCTGAAATGTGTTAAATACTGCCACAGGTTAATTCCATTAGTTTGAACAAATATCAAACTTTTTCTTTATATTGATTTCTCAACATATGTATGCGAAGAAAAATATGAGTATTAATACATTGCTCAAGAGAAATGTTTATTTTAGATACTGTTCGAGTGGCTTATAAGCGATCTATTTGCTTACTATTGGTAGAGCGCAAGAGACGCTAAAAAACATTGAACTGATCGGAATACGGATTGTGGTTACTTGTGATTAATATACGACCCTAATTAGCATACTACATAGGGTGGGGGTGGATGTAAAAACCACCCGACAACAATGTGTTGAAATATCAAGACTAAAAACTATAACTCCTAAGTGGACAAAACTTAGGTTACGACACACTCAAAATATTGTAAATATGAAAGTGTTTCAATGAAAAATAATACCAACCTCAATGGAATAAGTATAATCAATATTGCTTTCTCGTGGACGTGCCAACCGAATATAAATGAACATGCAGCACAAATCGTTATGCATCTGGAAAAGAAAACACAAATAAAAATACAAAATTAGAGTTTAGATACAAATTATTAAAAGATGTTTTTAATTTTGAGGGCGTACCGAATAAAATGCACATGTCTTCGCTTTTTATCCGCTCCCAGTTTCCAGAGCTTGAGTAAAGCGGGAACCATAGCCGCAAAGGTCAAATAAAACGTGATAGAAGGAGATATGGTAGGTAACACGACATGATTGTATTCTTGTACTAAACCAGCTGTCATGGATCCTGCCATTGTATTAAACTTATAACCAAATCTCGATACTGTAAAAAAAAAAATAAAAAAAATTAATAACATATATATTTTGCCTAACATATCGCTCACTCCTTTCAAGAACGTCATACATCAAAAATCGTCAATTTTCAGTTGTGCATGTTTTCGGAATTCCCAGAAAATGTACTATATCCCAGCAAAAGTGGCATATTTTTAACTTAATATTTACCCGCTACTGGGCAGAAAGTATTATTTTTGCATTTTGAAGAAAAGGTATTGTATAATAATTTTTTTAAATATACCTAATATTTTTCAAATGGAGAAAAAACCTTCAGGTTTTACCTAAAAAGTTCTGTTGCGCAGTAAAAATTTCAGTAAGTGGCTTGATATTTATTTTTAATACATTGTATTATGTTTTTTAACTTTAAAAACGTTCTCCTGAAAAATCAAGTATTTTGATTTATGACGTTCTTGAAAGGAGTAAGCGATATATCGCTCACTCCTTTCAACAACATCATACATATATCAAAAAAATTGATTTTTCAGGAAAGCGTTTTTAAAGTTTAATAATACAATGAAATGTATTAAAAATAAATATCAAGGCACTTATTGAATTTTTTGCTGTGCAACACATCTTTTTAGATAAAACCTGAATTTTTTTTCTCCATTTGAAAAATATTTAGTAAATTAAAAAAGATAAATAAAATAAAAATACTTTTTCTTCAAAATGCAAAAACACTTTGTAGCGGGTAAATATTAAGTTAATATGCTGCTTTTGCTGGGATATAGTACATTTTCTGGGCATTCCGAAAACATGCATCACTGAAAATCGACAATTTTTGATATATGACGTTGTTGAAAGGAGTGAGCGATATGATATCTTGGAGATAATGAATGTTGAGAAAAACTTGGGATGACCAATTTTTTCAAATACTTGAAAGTGGTCAGGTTAGGAGTCGGAATAATCGCCAGGTATGTATAATATTTATTCAATATTACCATGGACCTGAAGCGGAGGGCTGATCACCTTTCCTTCATGTGTAAAACGATCATGATAACACTGCGTTTATAAGATACAGTGCCCTATGCACCATTGGGGTGCGGATAAGGGTTTTATTATTATATGTATAAGGGGATGTATGAATTTAGAAGAGGCAAAAATTTATTACAAAGACAGATTGGTGTGGCATTCTAATCTCTCTGTCGTTTGATGTTTAGTAAATTAATTTGCTTTTAGAAACGCCTGATACTGTATACTTATTTAACAAAAATTTGGTAACAATTGTTGATAATTCATACTTGAATACGCTAGTCCCAATCTGCACACAAGTTGTGCATAGGGCACTACATTGAATCAACACATGGTTAAGTTAACACATTGGTTACGGGAAATGCTTAAAAACGTCTTTTACATACTGTTAGCAGAGAGCGAGAGACGCTTATAAATATTATATTTGCTTACTTTTTGTAAAGTACGAGAGATGCCAAATAACATGGTACAAATTGGAATTGGATTTGCGATTAAGTATACAACCCTTATTAATATACGACCCTACTTAGTATACTAATTAGGGTCGGGATTGATGAAAAAATTGCCCAATAAAAATCTGTTAAGCATTGATAATAAGAAGGCAGGGTGATAAGTCCTTCGCTCCGGATTCTAGTATACAGGAGTGGAATGTGATTAACAGGATGCATGTGATGTAAGTTAATAAGCTGAGGGTTGAGAACATAATAGCTATATGGGGAAGGAAGGAATAGTAGGTAATACGAGTATTGAAGAGGAAATTGAGAATATTTTCATACTTACATAAAATAGAAGCCGCTTTGTCAGCTATATTGTAAAGTGCCCAAAAATTTGGTGCCCAATACGCGTGACTCAAGCCCCTCTTGAATGGGAAAAGACGTGAGATTACCTAAAAATTTTAACAAAACAAATTAAATTAAAAATGGATATATAATACCACAAAGTGACTGCTGAATCAATCAATGAAAATTTAATCTTCAAGGCCTTCTGTTCATCTTATGTCTTGAATAAGTATTTCTTCTAACCCTTATCCGCATCCAATGGTGCATAGGGCACTACATCGTAATGACGCAGTATTATCTTGATTGTTGCTTACATGAAAGCAAGGTGGTCACTCCTGCATTTCAGGGACCAGTCCAGGGTTATATGTATTAAATAATTATTAAAGTGTAAAATTCACAAATATTTATTTTCACCCCCCTCCCCCCCACTGGGAATCGAACCCGGGACCTCCAGCACGGTAGCTTAACACGCTAACCATTACACCACGGAGGCAGACAAGTATTTGAGTAGGAAGAAAATATATATGTAATAACAAAAAGCATTACTTTTTAGATAGCCTCAATAGTTACACACAATAATAGGAGGTACTACACCAACACAAGACAGCTGTAGCCACCTTGTCCCCAAATGAGGCTTTATTATCAACAGCTACAGACCACTTGTCCATGAATGTGTTAAACGTTAAAAATTTATACAAACCTGAGGAATGTCTTTGTAGAAAGGTCCAAAAGAGCACAGGCAAACTGATAAAACCACTGCTCCGACTTTGACTAGATTTTTAAAGGAAAACGAATACCAAGCCACATTAACGGAATCTTTCGATGAAACGGTGAAACAGTAGGATCGGAATAAGTATACGATGTACGCTGGTGCGATGTACAAATAAATATGCTTCATATTCAGGAGTACGGCAAACCAGAAAGCAGAGCGGATGTGATTACTCTGAAAAATAAAAACAGAAAATATATGTAGACATAAATTTGGGATTTTAAAAATCTAATTTAATATTACCCAGAAGCATGTTGTCCTCATGAGAGGATTAAACGTTAGCAAAATTACTATGTTTATCAGTTGTCACCAACTTTTTAGAGAAAAGGTCTGGATTGTTTTTTTTTAAACCTAGAGGACCTGATGATAAATCAACTATGATTCTGACTAGAATCAATGAAATTAGAATTTTAATTTATGTGCTTATTTAATCATATAAAAATATTAAACAAAATATCTAACATAGATAATTAAAACAAAATGAAGACCATCCAATTTGATCAAATTCCAATTGTTGAATTGAAATATGGCTATATAATTTATATTTGAAGCATTAACTTTGTGATTTTCCATTTCATTATTAAAATATAACTTTGTTTTAAAATCACATTAAAAATTATAGTGATTTTAAAACAAAATTATATTTAATGAAATATGGCTGCTGTGAATTCACAAAATTCTTTGAAATTAATATATGGAATATGAATTACTTATTTGCAGAAGTTAGGGATTTTTAGAGAGATGGATAAAAATCTTTGCTGGGCCAGATCTGTATGTTGGTGAACACTAATGCAGATAATACCGTCTCACCCATTCAGGTAAAATTCACCAATCAACAATCATTTTATGTTTGTAGTTAAATTGAAAAAAAAAACATTTTAAATATGTACCTTTATTGCTTCTCCAATAGAAAGAAGCATGATACCAAATAATATCCCATTGTACTGGAAATGTATGTGATCAACCATAAGCAAGCCAGCATTTCCAAATATCAATATAAACGTCAGTATCTTCGATTTTGTATCACCAAAAACATTACAGCATCTAAAGAAATATTGGAAATACAAGCAACATTAATAATAATAATATATTTGCATAATTTAAGCAATACTGTATTTTATACAGGCTTTAAGACACATTTTAACATGTTGACTGCCAACAACGAGATAACTCGTGGTTTGCGTTCTTTGCTAGGATGCCGAATACGAGTTATCTTGTACTGTGCCTTGCAGCTGTTCAAGCAGCTATGAAAAAATATACTTCCTAGTATATCAGTGCTAGTATGGATAGATGACGCATGGGAGGAGAACAAAAATCAATACTGGTAAAATATAATTATAAAAAAATTATTTAAAATCAAGAAGTGAAATAATATTTTTAAAGAATTGGCTTTTTAGACCGGAATTCTGAAAATTGCCATGGTAGTCAATATGTTAATTTCTAAGCAATTTATGTCAAAATTTTTTTTTGCCAAATTATTGTTACCACGGAATTAAGGGGCTTTTGATGAATACTTGAAGTGAGGGGGTGTTTGCTTCAAAAAACATCAATAACACAATTGTAGTGTGTTTTTGTGTGCTACAAATGCACGTGTGATGTGACTTGTGTGATGGACTACATTTTTTATTGTATGATTCCCATCACTACAATGTTGCCAGATAGAGATAGGTTTCCTGCAGCCATTTTTAGGATTTATGTCCGCCTCCGTAGTGTAATGGTCAGTACGCTCGGCCACCGTTCTGGAGGTCCCGCGTTCGATTCCCAGGGGGGTCAAAAAAACTGATTTTTTTCACTGTATTATTAATTCAATTTTACCCTGGACTGGTACCTGAAGCGGAGGGCTGATCACCTTTCCTTCATGTGTTAACGATCAAGATAACACTGCGTTTATATGATGCAGTGCCCTATGCACCATTAGGGTGCGGATAAGGGTTTGAATGAATTTTAAATCAAACACTGGACATTTTTATATTAATTCCGAGTATAAAACGATCCTGAATTTTAGAGGCAATTTTTTTAAGAAAAGTGTCTTTTAGTCTGTTAAATACGGTACATATTATTTTGACTTACTTCTTAACGCCAAATGCAAAGATGAAGTCTGAGAATATAACAGAAAGCCTTTGGAACAAAACGGTCCTCTCAGATTTGTAATTTAAGTTGGAGATCTTCAGCATTTCTGGGTCGAACCATCTCGCGATGTGGGACAGGCCGTACTCGAACCAGGCGAAGAGAGGCGGGTAGTCGAGGGTCCATTCCGACGTGTTCTCGTAATACCAAGACCTTATGGGCAAGGAGTGCGTTACGGCAAGCCAGTTTCTATGCACCTCGAAATCTGTGGAATGACTGGAAAAAACACTCTTTGAAATTGAGTTGTATACAGGAGAAAGTGACCAACTAACAAAACGTAAAATGTTCAGGAGGGGCCATTTAAGTCACTTTTATACAAGTTTTAAATCGTTTTGGGATTTTTCAGGGTGATATTAAGCTAGTAAGATATCAAAAAGTCAATGATCACGTTTTTGTAAAAAAATGCACTTGGTCACTTTCTCCTGTGTGACTAAGATATGTGACATTGAAAACAAAACGTATGTTTTTTGCCACATATTATGTGTATATTTATTCATCTACATTAAAGGTAAAACACTGAACTTCATCTTCAACCATCATCCACACCCGATGGTGCATAGGGCACTGCATCATATAAACGCAGTGTAATCTTAATTATTAACACATGAAGGAAAGGTGATCAGCCCTCTGTTTGAGGTACCAGTCCAGGGTAATATTGAATAAATATTAAAGTGAAAAAATCACTTATATTTATTTGACTCCCCCCCTGGGAATCGAACTCGGGACCTCCAGTACGGTAGCTGAACGTGCTGACCATTACAATACAGAGGCGGACAATATGTGACATGGAAAACAGAAGAGAATTGTTTTGCTGCATAATTTCAGTAAATTTATTTATTCATATTAAAGGCAAAAAAGTAAACAGTTAATCTGATTGCGTTCACTAGAAGGGGTCAGATTCACTAAAATTTGGGATACGGTCACTCAATCAATGTACAAAATCCATCGTTAATGTAAAAGCCAATGTTTTATCAATATTAATGGTAAAACTTGAAAAAAATAGGGAATCAACATAATTAATTATTGAGTAAAATTTGGAACAGAATAAATATTGGAACACTTCCATATAAACAAATAAATAAAAAATGGACTTACTATGCAGGAATGAGTAGGAGTTTAATACATGTAATGATAAATATTATTGCTATATACATTTCGAGAAGCCTGGCGGCCGGCCGGCCGTACCACTACACGACGAAGCGAGTGGCAGTGGGTGACATTGACATCTCTATCAGCTGTTTACGTTTACACCATAGATAGCAACCGATTTGGATCATAGATAAAAGCAGTTAGAAATTCGTTTGAACTAAAAAATGTTAAGTCTGATTATGCGGAAACTTGTGTTAGACATCTAACGACGTAAATTAGAAACGTACTCTTGAATTTTTTTTTAAATCTTGGTGTTTTCCTTATTTTATACCTTTTATTTGCATTGTGCAGTAACTTACTTTCTTAACTTAAGTTCACTTTTCGTGTGTCTACGGCTTCTTTTCCACCAATGTGGGTTTCGTCTAGAAGTATATAATCTTTGGTTGCGTATTGTAGAATTAGAGTCTCGGCTCCAGTCTTGTCAGCCAGTCCACCCTTTCTGGGTGGCTTCGTGAATATCCCGAAGGCCACCACCAAACGCATTGAACCAGCAGTCCCGCACTATGTGTGTCATGGTCTGCTCAGCTCCACACTAACAATTAGGGTTGTTCATTTGCCCCTCCCCCCACAGCAAGAAGTTCCATCAACCTTGCTTCGTTTTTATTTTGTAACAATAACAAATAATCCTTTTTCTGTATTGTTTTATTGAAATCTAAGTGTTAAAAATTACCGAAAGAGTACCTGAATACATTTCTGTGACGTCATTATTGAATGATGAGCAGTCCATATAATATTTATGTCAAAGAATTTGCTGTCAAAACAACCATAACCTCAAAATCACAAAAAAATTGTCTATTAGCGAGTGACCTGTCATTACCGTACACCGACGAAATATTTTTGACGAATTAGAAAATATATTGGTTTATATTAAAGCAATAAGTTAAAATAAAATAATTCTATATGATACTTATTTAATACATTAACATTTTTATGTTCGAAGTATTTAATTAATTCGATCAACAAGCATTCTTTTTTGTGTAGTATAAGGAAAAGTTTGGTTTTGTTTAAAGTTTATTGTGCAAGTGTTGTGTATCGTATTGATATTTGACAATGGCTATTTTACATCGTGCACTGTTCACATGGTTCATACTGTTAATGTTTTTAATTCTCCTGTGCCTTCGACTAGAATCTAAGACCCATTGGACCTGGTTCATCGTATTTATACCCATGTGGATATTTGATTGGATTTTATTAATGTACGTGATATTCCACATGATCTCGCACTGTAGAAATGGGATCGATCGGTTCCGGGGCACTATAAGCAAAAACGTCTGGTACATCACAACTATAGGTTTAAAAATGTCGGCACAAATCGTTATTTGTATTAAACTCGAATACGCCAAAGTGAATTTGCCCATATATGTTGTGATGACCCCAATTTGGGTCCTTTTAGCTATCCTGGTTGGTTATGTGTTTTTAAAACTTATGAAATTTGACAATCGTTACTAGCGTTTGTGAATAAACTATGTTTTAAGTGCTTTAAGGACCGTACATCATCTTGACAATTGAATATTGATCCGTACTGCGACCGAATTAGATCATTGTATTAATATTTGGTTTTTATTTTATTGAATAAAATTTTAAAACTCACTGTGAGTTTGAAAACATCTGAACTGTATAAGGGACAGTAACTATAAACAAGATTTGATTGTTTATACCACTACAACTTCTTTCACATACTCTTTAAAAATATTACCCTCTAAAATAATATATACCAAGATAATAAAAGATTTTCTGTTCCTTGGATCTCAAATCAGCAATACTTCATTGCTGCGAAGGAGAGATCAGACGTCGCATCGCCATCGCCATCGCCAAAAGTGCCATGTGCCAAGCTGGATAAAATCTGGAAAGACGAGGGTGTGAATAACAACACCAAGATAAAGCCTATCAGGAGTTTGGTCCACTCCATTTTTCTCTATGCTGCTGAAACCATAAAAGCAGCAGAAAAAAGAAAAATGGCCGCTTTCGAAATGTGGTGTTGGAGGCACATGCTCCGAATTCCATGGACAGCTAGACGCACCAACGAGTCCATTCGCTAGGAACTACGCTTGGGTGGCTTGACTCTGGCCAATGTCTGTACCCGACGGTTTCTCCAGTTCTTTGGACACGTTGCGCTTGGCAATGAGGATAGCCTGGAATGACTCGTTGTGATCGGTAGCCTGGAGGGAAAGAGAGGGAGAGGAAGATCCCCCATGCGATGGACCAATCAAGTTAAGGCAGCTGCAGGCACCTCGGTGGTTGGAACGCTATGTACAGCGCAGGGGATAGCTGGAAAAGAGTTATTACTTCCACAAGGGTTACAACCCGTAGTAATGAGGAATAAGACGGAGAAGAAGAAAATAATATAAAATAATAAAAATTGTAACAAGAATAAACCCACCGTCCAAGACGTGTATGTAAAAAAAAGATATATAGACACCGATACATATTATATGTTAAAGAAATTTGTACTTATTTAAGCGTAAAATATGTTATGAGGAACCTTTAAAAGGAAATAGATTTATTGTCAATACTATCCTGTAAGAAATTGAAATTTTATTTAAAAATGGAGACAAAATTGGACGGTAAAATTAAACACGTATGCGTATTTCAAGAATCAAAGTTGTGTGGCCGTGTATGACCAGTTTTGACTAGCAAAAATTTTGATACTTTTCACGCCAAAAAAATCACAAGCTGTCAATAAAAACAAACATATTCAAATTCAAATAGTTCATCCTAAATTTTATGTTTGATATTTTTATATGGTTCAAAAACTGATCTCGTAAAACTCGATTTGTGGGTGTGTACACCTGTTAGGGAGATTCGTAATATGTAAATAAAATAAAAATGGAGAGGGATGTTAGTATAACCTTCAAGAGGTTAATGTAGTTGTTTAATTTGAGAGTCAATCATTTGACGTTTTCTAAATATAAAACTTGGCAATGGTTACATTTGTGTCATTACCATACACTCAAAACTCGTGTGGGTGTTATTCATTTCACTGTGCGGTGACATAACGGACAGTCGTCCCGCGGCCGTCCAGTCAAAATATTGATAGTGCTTTTGCGATTGTGATGGCGGCTGCGTTTCCTCCCCCGGAGTTGGGCACGCTAGTGACGGAGGTCCCCGTCGGGAAGACTGTGGTGCTCCGCTGCAGCAGCAACGATGACCAGCACAACTTCATGTTCTGGCAGTTGGGCCAGAACCAGATCATAGGACCCGGAAACGATTACGATCACTCCAAATTCAAATACGAAGTTCTTTCCGGCAGACTGCACATTAAAGTAAGTATATTTACCTGATTGTCTGCTGGAAACGCTTAAAAGCACCTTTTACATACTGTTGGTAAAGAGCAGGAGACGCTTATAAGCGTTCTATTTGTTTAATTTTGATAGAGCGCGAGAGACGCCAAAAAACATTGTGGTTACTTGTGATTAGTATACGACTCTAATTAGGGTCGGGGTTGATGAAAAAATCACCCAAAAACAATGTATAAATTGCTTTACTTAATTTTAATTTTTCATCGGCTTCCGTGGCGTAATGGTTAACGTGTTTAGCTACCGTGCTGGAGGTCCTGGGTTCAATTCTCAGGGAGGGTTGAAAATAAATGTTAGTGATTTTACACTATAATATTTATTTCATATTACCCTGGACTGGGCCCTGAAGTGCAGGAGTGATCACCTTGCCTTCATGTAAGTATCGATCAAGATAATTCTGCATCAACGCGATGCAGTGCCCTATGCACTAGTGGGTGAGGATAAGGGATAGAAGAAGAAGAAGAATATTTAACAGATTGTTTGCTGGAAACACTCAAAAGCGCCTTTTACATACTGTTGGTAGAGAGCGGGAGACGCCTAAAAACATTGTACAGATTGGAATTGGGTTTGCAGTTACTTATGATTAGTACACGACCCTAATTATGGTCGGGGTTGATAAAAAACCACCCAACAACAATATGTTAGTTACTTTACTTATTTCTGTTGTCAAAAAAAAAAATGCCCATTGATTTATCGAAATTTAGTGGAATGACTGGGAAAACACACTTGTGGTATATAGTTTTTTTTCGGTTTTGACCGGTGACTGGGTTTCGTCGTTACCGACATCATCAGACCAGTCTGATGATGTCAGTAATTTACCATAGTTTTATTTTTTACAGTAGTTTATAATTTATTTATGTCAGGATTACCATTACTGACATAATCGGATTACATCCAGAAACCCGGTCACTGGTAAAATAAAATGAAAGTGGAAAAAACTGTGTAATTTTTTGCTTGAATTGACTAGAATTTCACTAGAGATATCTATAGTGAGATGAAAGAAGCTTTTTATTGAGCAGAAACATTACATTACATTTAATCCAGAAAGAGTACCACAGATATCTCTATATAATTGTTGTTTAACTGTGTGGCGGGTTGTGGTCCGTGTGGTGGTTAGTGTCGCGGACTCTTGAGTCAGAGTTTCTCGGTTCGAACCCACTCTACCGCAATTTGATACCTATTTCTAATAATGAGCCACTGAGGCTCACAGAAATAGTATAAAATTGAAGTATTTGTGTAAATAATAAAACCGCATATCGCTCACTCCTTTCCACAACGTCATATATCAAAAATCATCAATTTTCAGTTGTGCATGGTTTCCGAATGTCCAGAAAATGTAACTTAATATTTACCCGCTACAGGGCAGAAAGTGTTGTTTTTGCATTTTGAAGAAAAGGTACTGTTGCATAGTAAAAAGTCCAATAAGTGGCTTGATATTTATTTTTAATACATTTTCTTATATTTTTGAACTTTAAAAACGATCTCCTGAAAAATCAAGTTTTTTTAAATATGACGTTGTTGAAAGGAGTGAGCGATATAATTCTTATTTTAATTTCTTGTCCGCCTCCGTAGTGTAATGGTCAGCGCACTTGGCTACCGTTCTGGAGGTCCCGGGTTCGATTCCCAGGGGGGGTCACATAAATATAAGTGATTTTTTCACTCTAATGTTTATTCAATATTACCCTGGACTGGTACCTGAAGCGGAGGGCTGATCACCTTTCCTTCATGTGTAAATGATCAAGATAACACTGCGTTTATATGACGCAGTGCCCTATGCACCATTGGGGTGCGGATAAGGGTTTTATTATTTTATTATTATTAAAATTAAAAATAACTATATTAATGTTTTGTTTATTTTTCTAGGGAGTAACGCCTAGTGAAACCGGTTATTATAGGTGCATATCCAAGCACATTGAAAAGGGTAATTTGAACATCGGGGCCGTTGAAATGATTGTAAAGGGAGGCGGAGGAAATGTGAGACTTCAAAGCCTACAACAAGCGGAAATTGTGGACAGCAGTGATATGGAAATTGTCAAAATAATTTGCATTATAATTTCCCTCTTGGTACTAATTACTTGCGCAGTCATATTTTACAAAATGAAAGTTAACGAGAAAAAGAGAAACGCTCGGCTTGTCATGCTCAGTAAGTACATATTGTTGATATAATTTATATTTGAAGCAATAACTTTGTGATTTTCCATAAATGTCAAGACTTCCATATTTTTCTTCATCTATGTTGAGATGTCAAAAAAATAATGTAGATGTTATATTTGATATCCAGACTACTACTGTACTGAATTTTTTACTAAAATTTCTGTGTTTTTAATGGAAAATCAAGCAAAGATTGTTGTAAATTTATCATTTTTTTGCATTTGCTTCCCATGTACCGTAGAACGGGGCTACTTGAACTTTGATTTGTTACTTGAGCCCAGTACAAAAAAAATATTTAGATCGTGGTTTCAATCAAAGTATCGTGACAATAAGTGTCACCTGTCAGGGAAACAATGAATCATGTCGATACGTTCATTATTGTAGACCAAACACAGATTTAAATTTTGTTTTGTACTGGGCTCAAGTAACACATCAAAGTTCAAGTAGCCCCATTCTAAAAATGTTTTATTCATATGAAACCAATGTTAAATTATCACTGAAAGTTTATTATTGAATTTCATTACATTTTTAGCTGAGGATGATGATGACGATGGCAGTGGAGATGAGATCTATAATCGCACAACCACAATGATCGATGATTCAATGCCTGGACCGAGCAAAGCACCTGAAGAACACATCACTGGAATAGATAACCGAGGACTCGACACAGATTTCAACTCTGTTTTTGAACAAATATCCATCAATGTTGCCAACAGAAACCTTATATAATTTTTTTAATACAACATATTATCAAATACTTAAATATTTTAATATACAAAACTCATCTGACTTTATATCGTGGGTATACTGGCAAAAATCATTAACTCTAAAATCCCTGTTATTTAAAGTTTAGTTTATAGAACGTCGAAAATTTATAATACTGCATCAGTCAAAATTGCATATTTTTGAGTTAATGTTTTTTGCCAGTACAGCCACAATATGAACGTCCACAGTGATAGTCTGGTTACTGCCATCTGTTGGGCTATATACAAACTGCAAGACTAAGTAGTATGTACTAAGGCTAAGGGCATTTGTCAACTACACCGGATTTCACCGTCCGGCAGTCCGGTTTTGAAGACGGAAAAATGATGACGACTATGACAGTTTAGCGTGATCAAATTTACGCGCAACGTGTTCACGCACCGATCAAGAGCACCGATCCGAAGAAATATGGGCAAAAGCACAAGCCAATCATCATTTGAAAACGCTAACTGACGTGCCGGACGGTAAAATTCCGTGTAATTCCGGGTAGTGGACAAGCGCCCTTAGAGTCTCATCCTAAAGGTTTCTCACTAGCACTCTAATGATATTAACTTCCACATACTTGACAATTTTTATTATTAGATTGCAAAGAAGGTATCAATGCCAGGTTATACATTTAAAACATTCGAAATGTGAGAAGTGTGGTTGTCAATCAGGGTAGTGGACAAGCGCCCTAAGTAGCCTAATCCGCTTCCTATGCTTTATATGGAATCCACAGACTGTCTTCACTCTCTTCTGTCAGCTACCAGCTCCCTTGCATCCTGCCTAGTCAGGTCCGCGTCCTAAACTACTGGCGGATTGTCAGCAGTGGACGTCCTGGGCGGCGGGAACCTGATGCCTTGTGAAAGAAACAAGCTTGATAACGGCTGTTCGGGAGGCATGCAAAATACATGGCCTAGCCAATGAATCATCTTTTCTTGACGACAGTTGTGACAGCTGCGTCCTACGCCGTATTTCCTCGTTCCTCAAAGTCAAAACACCACTGCCTAAAATTCTTCGCAGACATCTATTTTCTCATTTTCCCATTCTCTAAGTTGAGTACATATTCAGCTGGTCTGGGCCCTTGTAAGGCACCACGTCTCATCGAATAAAAGCAATGCAGGCATTGGCATTATATAGGTGGCATTTATATAAACTGTACCCACAAGATATCAACTGTGGCATAGCAAATATATTAAACTAAAACTTTGCAAATACTATCAGCATATTCTATATTTTTTATGCTTAGTTTTAATTACATTTCAGGTCTATTATGTTTAAAGTATGCTTAACATCAATTTTCAATACTTTTCTTACACCAATTCATACTGACAACTCAGTAAAGCTCTGTAATCAATGAATCAGTAGTTAGTAGATGGGTGTATACATAGATAATAAATAGAATAATAAAACCCTTATCCACACCCCAATGGTGCATAGGGCACTGCTTCATATAAACAGAGTGTTATCTTGATCGTTTACACACGAAGGAAAGGTGATCAGCCCTCCGCTTTAGGTACCAGTACAGGGTAATATTGAATAAATATTACAGTGAAAAAATCACTTATATTTATTTGACCCCTCCTGGGAATCGAACCCGGGACCTCCAGAACGGTAGTTCAGAACGGTAGCCGAGTGTGCTGACCATTACACTACGGAGGCGGACACTAAGGGTGGTATACATAGAAGTCGAGCAAAATTGTTTTCTTTGATGTACATTGTATTTGGCGATGTTTTGTGTATTAACATATAAATATCAAGTAAACAGAAAAGTTTGTAATTTTCAATAAAAATGTACTGTTACTTTAGAATAAAATACTTACTTTTTACCACATGAATATTATACATATTTTGTTACTACTGTTTGACTAGTTTTGGAAGCTACAGATGCTTCCATCTACGGGCTTAAATATAACGAGTGTATAAAGTTTATATTTAAACCAGTAGATAGAATCATCTGTAGCTTTCGAAACTAGTGACAAAATATAATACTCAAGTGGTAAAAAAAAGTGTTAATTTAATCAGTTATTGTATTCCGTATAATCTTGTATCATCGCTGATAAAAAAAAACACCTTTTTGTACCTGATACATCCAGCTGTAATATTTTATGGATAATATAAAATAAACTTTAAGATAAAGATATTTTTTAATACATACATTTAGTCAACAAATCATTTATTATTGTCTTTTGATTCACAATTTTCCTGTACATACTGCAAAGCTTACGATAAATAAGAAAATAATTTTTATAAATATTACCATTATTTTCACATTGTAAATAATAATTAATAATTATTTATTAACCCTATGTCTACACATGTTACTTGATTCATATAACATATCGCTCACTCCTTTCAACGTCATATTTCAAAAATTGACAATTTTCAGTTGTTTATGTTTTCGGGATGCCCAGAAAATGTACTATATCCCAGCAAAAGTGGCATATTTTTAACTTAATATTTACCCGCTACAGGGCAGAAAGTGATGTTTTTGCATTTTGAAGAAAAGGTATTGTTTAATTATTTTTTTAAATGTACTAAATATTTTTCAAACGGAGAAAAAACATTCAGGTTCTACCTAAAAAGATCTGTTGCACATGAAAAAGTTCAATAAGTGGCTTGATATTTATTTTTAATACATTTCATATTCTTAAACTTTAAAAACGATCTCCTGAAAAATCTAGTTTTTTGATATATGATGTTCTTGAAAGGAGTGAGCGATATGTCATATGATTCATACATCTTAATTTTTTAATTTGGTGTATAAATGATATTTTTCACACATTGCTTACGACTTATGATCTGTAGATTATTTTTACAAATGGATATGTATCTGCCTTCTGCCCACACCTCATCGACCAATTTTCTTTTTTGTCTTTTATGATTAGGTGCAATAGCTCGTACTTCTCTCCTCTCAGCACATGCCCCAGATAGAACACCTCCAGACCTTGATCAGTCAGCAACTATCTTTCTGTATTTATTTGCCTTTTCAGATATCGTAGTCATACAGGAGAAAGTGACCAAGTACATTTTTTACAAAAACTTGATCATTGACTATTTGATATCTTACTAGCTTAATATTGCCCTGAAAAAATCCCAAAGGAATTTAAACTTGGAAGTATAATATATTGACTTGTTAAAAATTACTAACTGCATTGATGTTTATTTTCTTGCCAAGCAAAAGTGAGTTAAATGGCCCTCCTGAACATTTTACGTTTTGTTAGTTGGTCACTTTCTCCTGTACGACTACGATATATCTATCAAATAAATGGGTGAGGAACGAAGAAATAATGTATGGTATATTTTTGTTTTATTTTATTTTTTGCAAAATATTACAGCAATTTTGAATGATCTAAATCGATGCTTTCTGACGATTGATTATCTTCTATGGTATGCTCGGAGAAATGCAGCAATCCGGTTTCACTCATGGAGATATACTGGCTCTGGTCACTGTGGTGGGTCGAGGAGTGAGACTGCTGCGTCGTATCCAACGTATCATCATCGTCCTCCTCCCCGTCGGCTTCCATCTCGAATAGGCGAACCTTCCGACACGTTTTGGACAAAACAACCGTGACTTTACGGCTGCCGGACACGGCCAACTTTACAGCGGAAAACTTATCGAGTATATTACAAGCCCCTTTTTCTAAAATGGCCAGCGCATTTAATTTGACATTTTTCAAGGAATCGATCGCCTGATTTTCCCGTATGGAAATTTCTTTACAACGCTTTTTACACAGATCAACAGGGAACTGAACAAAGGCGGAAACTTCATCATCGTTCGGTTTTTCCAACAAAACTGATATGATTTCCGTCGAATAGAATTGAACGTCGACAACGCTCAAATAATTCCCTGACAAACTCTCCAACTTACTATCATTCAAGCTACCGGAAGCGTGAAAATAGAAATAACAACACTTTGTTAACAAATTATCATTGCGAAACAATATTTCCATGAAATAAAAACCTTTTTCCGACGAACACGGGTCTGTAAATACTACTAACACGGAGTTGACTTTTGTATCGTTAATTTGGGACAGCCTCAAGTTACCCGGATGAATGTTTTCCGGGGTGAAGTTTGAGGGAACGCAGTTAATCGCATCAAATAATTTGAAATGCCCCGCCAAAGACTTTTCGGAATGACTGAACATTACGCGGATTGCATTTTTCAAGTGTTTTTGTTGTTGGACTAAAGAAAAGTGTTTGAAATTTTGTATAATGCACGGATTGTTAAACATGCAGGGATTGTCATTCAAGAATTTAGTCCAGGGGTTATTTTCATCGTCGGACATTATCGTCAATTCTTTATCGACCAAATACTGACCGAGCCTTTCCAAGCTAAATTTACCCGTTTTCTTTTCCCCATCGGCACTCTGTCCCTCCACTCCGACTTTATCAAAGTTTTGTAAGAACTCGGCGATGTATGTCAAGTCCTGCTGATTGATTTTGCTGATATCGCTGGAGATGTGGTCGTCCATCAACCTCACAATGACGACAAACAGCCATCGGAAAAATGCCTTGTAATTTTTCATGGAATGCTCGATGACTTGCTGGAGTTCCAAGCACTTGTTAATGAATGCAGTGCTTGACATGATAGCTTGGTCAACCATTTCTTCCTTTAAACCGAGAATCTGAAATTTTAAAGCTAATTTTAACACTGTGTGGCAAATATAACCGCATTAGAAATATTTATGAAAATGAAGACTGCTGTTGGCAAAAGAAAGATGACAGTAGACTGAATGCAGTCGAAATGCGATCTGTCAGACGAATGTGCAGCAAAACAATGTCTGATAGATATCTGAATGGTGAAATAAGGAAAGAATGCAAGACTGAGATAAGCATTGTAGATAATATTATAAAAGATATAAGTATTGAGATGGTTTGGATACGTGAAACAAATGAGTGAGGAAAGAATGGTTAAACAAATTTATGATGCGAATATAGTTGGAAATAGGAGCAGAAGAAGACCGAGGAAAAGTTATGTTAACAAAAACAGGATGGGCGCTTGTCCACTACCCGGAATTTTACCGTCCGGCAGTCCGGTTTTGAAAAATGAAAGCGACTACCACAGTTTAGCGTGATCTTATTTACGCGCAACGTGTTCACGCACGGATCAAGAGCTCCGATCCAAAGAAAGATGGACAAGAGCCCAAGCCAATCATCGTTTTAAAACGCTAACTGACGTGCCGGATGGTAAAATTCCGTATAATTACATGTAGTGGACAAACACCCTATGTGTCAAAAAATTAATTTAGAACAATAAGGTTTAATGCTAAAAACACACTTTATGCGCAATTTCTCCGCTTCTTAAGTTTGCAAATGATATGTAATTTAGACATAACCTTTGTAAAAGACCTATTTTTCCAATACAGATTTTTGTTAATACATAGATGGCGCCACTAAAAATTTGTCATTTTAAAAACCTTTCTGTGAAAAACCTTGTAATATAAGAAGATCGTTATTAGACATTCTGTAACCTGTATATTTTTATTGCTTACCTTATATCTGTGAGGAATACGAGCAAGTCCTCTGAGTTCGGTCAGATGGTAGGACAGATTTTGACATACTGTATTCAGCTGCTTCAAAACCAACTTCTGAATCGTAGAGTAACTTAATTCTATTGAAGTTCCAAACTTCTTCAGCCCCTTCCCGGTGAGATCTTGCAAAAGAAACAGCTCGAGTTCTGCGGATGGAACGCCTGACAACAAAAACACAATACATACTACTTAACAAAGCAAATGTAATGTATGGAAGTGAAGTACGAAGCAAAAAAAGAATGAAAGTAGACTGTATGCAGTCAAAACGCGATCTCTCAGATGAATGTGCGGTGAATGATGTATGATAGATGTTCGAATGGTGAAATAAGAAAAGAATGCAAGGCTTAGATAAGCGTTATCGATAAAATTAAGAAAGGAGTGTTGAGATTGAGCAGAAACTCTTTCGTTTGTATGTGGGGTCCGAATCCTGGATTATAATCATATACATGAGAAACAACAAAAAATATCCTTTTCATTTTATTATTTTAGCTTATAATTTGACCAGTCGTAATTAGAGATAATCTAGATTTGTGAGCAAGTATTTGGACACACTTAAAATGTTGCATTTAAAGTTCTGTTGGAATTGCTTGGTATTGCATATCAATCAGGAATTAAAACAATGTAACATTACACGCTGGTAACCGTTGCACTCACCTAATATAAGTAAATCCAAGAAGTCTGCAGACACTCCCCCTTCAGCGACGTTGCAAGCATATTTCTCAAGTTTAGAATCCATCTCCAGAAGGATCTGCTCCCAAGCCTCTATGATGGAAGTCACCGTGGAATCGATGTAGCTTATTATCCCCGTGATGTGGACGTGTTTGGTGGCCAGACCGTGCAGTTCCTCGCTATAGGCGGCCAAGACTTCCGTATTCAGTAAAACCAACACCAGCTTATTGTCTTTGTTGTTCCCGATGAAAACTTGCATCGTCGTAAAGTCGCGGGACAGTTGGGCATCGATGATTTTGATATTCTCAGATTGCACGTAATTCTTCATGTCCAGAATGCCGCAAGGAAACTCGCCGAACACGCTCATGTGTATTTCGCCATTCTCGAATCCGACCAGCAGAATGTTCAGGTCGTTTTGTTCTCGGCACCTTTTGGTCTCGGATGAATTCTTGTCGATCTTTTTGTAGTTTGAGGTCAATAACGGTGGGATGGGTAAGTATGTGTTTGCATTATTCTGAAAAAGATAAAATATTTTTTTTATTCAACAATATTTTTAACTAACTGACCATCACC
Organism: Brachycentrus maculatus; assembly: GCF_059751285.1. Lineage (NCBI taxonomy): Eukaryota > Metazoa > Arthropoda > Insecta > Trichoptera > Brachycentridae > Brachycentrus > Brachycentrus maculatus. Next base: position 1,175,314 of record NW_028280803.1, read on the forward strand.
ATGCTTCTCCGTAGGGGTAGGCAAAGAGAATAGAATGCCATACAACTTTGTCTTTGCAAACAAACTTTGTCCCTTCCACATTCATGCATCTCCTCATATATACCCGCCGATTATTTCGACTTCTGACCTGACGACTTTCAACTATTAGAAATACTTGATCATGCCAAGTTTTCTTCGGTCTTCTTCTGCTTCTATTACTAACCACATTCGCCTCATAAATTTATTTTACTTGTATTTCTTCACTCATTCGATGCACATGCCCAAACCATCTCAATACACCTTTCTAAATTTTATCGATAATGCTTATCCCAGCTCTGCATTCTTTCCTTATTTCACCATTCGAACATCTATCATACATCATTTTGCCACAAATCCATCTGAGAGATCGCATTTCACTAAGTCTACTTTCACCCTTCTTTAGCCAACTCCACACTCCACTTTCATACATATTTTCAATTGGAAATAGTATTTTCACCTGTGAGAATATTTGTAGTTCTCAAAATTAGTCATGTTTACATTTATAAACTCAAAAATTGGTCTTATACAAGTGTTTGATTTTTACATTTAAATCGTCTGTCAAAATAATGAATTTAAAATATCTGTCACTAGAAGCAAAAGGTGTTTGCCAGGTAAAAAAGATAAGTGCGTTTAAATTTAATATAAATTTCATCATCAAAAGAGCGCAGCACTAGAAAACCAGGTAGCAACACTGTGCTATGACAAGAGTAAGTACTTACAAAATTTCCGTACGCAAGATGTGTTTTTTTAGTATTGGATTTCTGTCTCCACGAGAGACATGTCACTCCGCCTAAAAATCTTTTCCCGACTTCGACTTTACTCGTATGGAGTATTTCTTTATCTTCCACATCCACTAGGCATATCCTCCCGCAGCTATACCCGATCGCCAACACCTAAAGAAAATAAAATTTAATCAGACATTTATTGAAATATTCTCAATATTATTAATATTTAAAGCATTTACTTTGTGGTTAGTCATGTTTACTTATTTATTTTTTTACAAAAATGTTAATAAAACTAGTATATAACCACTTACCGAGATTTTCGAGACGTCTCGAAACCGGTAGACGTAAAAATCTCGGTGAGTGGTTATATACTAATTTTATTAACATTTTTGTAAAAAATAAATAAGTACTTATTGAAATCGGTCCTGCTGTAGTTAACTACAGTGCCTCAATAGTATCGTTTTTTACAAGGAAGAAAATGAAAGTCTGAGCACTCTTGCATTTCATTGTTTTATCTTAAATTGAGATACTTATGGTTTGATTTTTATTTAATTTAAAATAAAAAGCAAAAACATGTGCTTTACCTTTCCATCCGGTCGCCAAGCAATTCCTCTGACCAAGCTAGTTTCCATAGGCGGAGACAGGCTCCATACCTTATGCCAATTCAATCTGTGTAGCTGCACTTCCCCTGAAAAACAGCCAAATCAAAATATTTGCATTTATTATCATATAAAACAGTATTGCGACAAAACGATGTATGATAGATGTTCGAATAGTGAAATAGGGAAGGAATGCAAAGCTGAGACAAGCATTATCGATAAAATTAAGAAAGGTGTGTTGAGATGATTTGGACATGTAGAACGAATGAGGCTAATTTATGAGGCGAATGTAATTGGAAAAAGGAGCAGAAGAAGATCGAGAAAAACTTGGCACGATCAAGTATGCCAAATACTTAAAAGTGGTCAGGTTAGGAGTCGAAACAATCGGCGGGTATGTATGAGGAGATGCATGAACGCGGAAGAGGCGAAGAATGTTTGCAAGGACAGAGTGGTGTGGCGTTCTATTCTCTCTGCCTACCCCTGCGGGGAAGTGGCGTGGTGGTTAGTTAGTTAGTTAGTTTAAAACAGTATTTCTCTGAGTGGGCGATAACGCCCCCCTGTAGGCGTTCCAGAAGACTTTTACAAGGCATAAGAAGCCGAAAGAGACAGATAGAAGTGCTAAGAAGCAAAATATATATTTTTATTCCTTCCCTCTTTCTATGGTGGGACATTCTGGTGATTTTATTTTGCCCTTTAACAAGAAATTTTGATAGAGAGGCACCAGACTAAAAAAATTTGGGAACCTGTGATATAAAATAAATGTTTGCAAGTATCTCAAGATTGCTTTTAATGGTTTATGAACAGAGATAAAGAGAATATTGAAATTTGTGCATTTATAAGACAGCAGCTGTTTAGAGCTTTATTTTTTCTAGAATGTAGAATAAATCAAAAGCCCTACCCCTGTGAGGGGGATAAATTAAGTTCTGTTAACATGTTAAACGATATGGGGGTCACTGGTGACCTTGCCTGTGTTAGACCACAGCGCCATGGGGGGCACAAGTGACGTCAATCAAGAGCTATATTCAAAAAGCTTTAACTATGGAACCTTTCGTCAAAAAAAAATAACAACTGTGTACATTATATTATTTAAATACGTAAATTACCAAAAAGTTTTTTTTTTTTTTGAGAATTTCCAAATTGACAAATTTTATTATTGGCGCTTAACATGATAAAAAAAGTAATAAAGCAAATTTGTGGTGAAGCCAAGAAACTACAATAAAAACGAGGATGTTTTTTTTTAAATAAATAAATAGCGACAGAGAGAGAATTAAGATTTTTTATAAGACTGTCTCATCCAATATTGATAGTACCAAATTTGGTGACTGCACATCAATTTACACAGTTGACCATTTTGATTTTCCATAGATGGCAGTATTTTCGCCTCTCTTTCATAGAATCAACACAAATCTGGAAGGTCTATGCTAGGTATAAGGATTAACTGGTGCATTTTGCTAGATTGAAAATGTAATATGATACAAAGTTAACCTACCTTTTGAATTACTCAATGCCAGAAGATCCAAACATCCACACCATACCATTATTTCCACGGGTGTAGGAACATGTTTGTCCTTCTCAATCTGCCTCATTACATTTGACGACATCGTGAAGCTTTTTCAGGTTCAGCTAAAATTGACAATCAATCACTCACTCACTACACACTGGTTATCATATCAACTAAACCTTTGGCGTGAAACAATTATACGGTTAATTTTTTTAAAACAATAGCTGTATTTTTGGAATACTTGTATACTATTCTTCAATTTGCTTCAAGTATCCCTAAAACAACAACAAAAAACTCGAAGCGTATCCCGCAAATTTTGAATGTGACGTTTATCGTCAGTGTTTACAGCAGTATAGAAATTCATAGTAATGTTGCTTTTTTTTTAAAAAAGTAGAACCTACTTGGGAAGGTGCCGTTGGTGAAACATAAAAAATATAATATTATTTTATGTACGTAATAGGAAACGCTTCCAAAATAAATCATGTAAGAAATTAAACTGTTTTTTTTTTCAAACAATATATGCACTTCATTCATTGAACAATTGGAATCTAAAGCATTTTACTCCTAACCTTTTGCTTCATGACGATACGAATTTCAAACATTTTTACTTTCTCAAAAGCTCTCTCCCATTCCATTTCAAATCTACTCTTGCAAACAAAAAAGAAAAGGTAAATAAGCTCAAACGACTGTTTTCACTTTTATTATATATATTACATATATTTATTAAACATATTACATCAAATCTCTCATAATTTTTCTCATTTAACTTTTTAACTGCTTTCAATATTTTAATTATTGCCAGTTCTATATCACAATAAATAATTTGTTAATAATCTTCTCATCTTACTCCCAAATGCTGATAAGGTTCGTTAGTAAGTTATACACCATAGTACGAAAACCAGTATACAATCCCAAAAGCTCTAGCCATTGCTGATATTTACTTTTTCTTCCCAATTGCCTTTCTCATGTAACAGTAACGTCCTTCACTCTGAATCCGTTCGCTTTCTCGTCGCATAAAATATTTTCCGTTCCTGAATCCAAGAACCTAGAGCGCGGGACTGATCGCCTTGACTTCATATTATGAATAATGTTAACACTGCATCAATCCAATGCGGTGCCCTATATAAGTTCTGGGTATAGATAAAGGTCAATTAAAAAGAAGAATGTATTATTAGAAGTCCCTTTAGAAGTAAATTCAGACACGATTAACAAGATGATAAACTATTAGTTTTCATAATGTTTTTCGATGGAAACTTCATAGTATTCGTATATAAATCTGTTTTGTAAAGCAAACGAATTTGGCTAGCTAACTAACCATCGGGAATAGAACGCTTCACCAATCAGTCTTTTGCAAACAATCTTCACCTCTCCTACATTCATACATGTCCTCAAACATACCCGCCGATTAATCCGACTCCTTACCTGACCACGCCCGAGTATTTCAAATACTTGATCATGCCGAGTTTTCCTCGGTCATCCTCTGCTTCAATTACCAGCAACATTCGCCTCATAAAATTGTTTTATTATTTTATCTTCACTCGTTCGATTTACATACCCAAAACGAAATTTCAACACACCTTTCTTAATTCAGTTCGGCAAAAAAATACATAAGTATATTGATATTTTATCTAATTTGCCTAAAACGTGAAAAGTACATTAGGGTTTTTAAAAAAATGTACTCGTAACTTAGATAATACATTATTTTTGAACTGTTAATAGGTTGGGTCAGCATAAATTAAATTGAAGTACACTTTGGTCTCTTTTTATGCGATAGATACGTTCCACGAAGAGTCGCATAAAAAAAAACTTGAAGTACATACAAAACTGGGGGATAGGTTCCATTGTTTTTAAAAACCGCATAACTTCAAATCAAAATAATAGAATGTACCAAAAATCGAGTAAAAAAGTTTATAAAAAAATCATCAAAATATTTTTCAGTTTTTTACTAAATTAAATATCCACATTTGGAAAATCGTTTTTGAGATAAATCTTTAATCCAAACTACAAGTGCTTTTTCTGTTTTTTTTTTCAATAAAGCATCTCTTGAATACGATGTAAGATTTGAGCTTAACTTTGTGCTAGTGACACAATCACACTTTAACGGTTGTAAGCTGCACTAGTCTAAATTTTAGATTTCTTTTATCCGAATTCACATTAAAAAAACTTGAATTACACACAGAATTAAGGGATAGGTTCCATTACATTTGAAAATCGCATAACTTCAAAATCGCATAAAAAAGATCCACATATAAACAGACCCAAGTCTATATTGTTTTGTTTCGTAAGAAATCGATTAGATGATTAAATGCACATCCAATATTATCTAGAATACGCCCTTAATATCCATCCTACGCAGGTACCTACCCACCTACTTACATTAAAAAAAAAAATACCTACCGATGTAAGTAATCTAATTTACACACAGGGAAATTTAACGATCGTAATAGACCAATAATAACTTGGTACAAAAACCCACTGGCTTGGAAAATTGTTGTGAAAAAAGAAATTCGCAAATTATCTGTTTCACTAGTTGAAGATTTACGCGTAACTAAACCAACGAGGTGTAAAAAGTTTTCATCACGATCGGCCATTTTTTATGTAACTTAGTTTTTATATTGTCGAGACAATAAAATGTTATGTAACATACAGAGTGGCGCAAAATTAATTACCCTATTGGAGAGGATGATATATTTTTTGCAAATGACGTTGTATGTCAATCATATTTAGGGTTTGTGAACTAAATACCTGCAATATACAAACGAATTGATAAAACGGGCACAAATGAGTATCGAAAATCTGTATTCGCAGTATTTGTACATAATGCAAACTATGCCATGTTCTCTCCGATTCCGCGGCTTCACATGTTAGCCAATGCTTTTGATAGTATAGATTTATTTAATATATTGTTTTCCACCTAGAAGTCTGTACTTTCTCAGCATTTCTTCTCCATGTTATAATGGATAAATTTAAACGTTGTGTTTCACTCTCACTAGCTGCTCGCTGATAGTATGTGAAGTAGACGTGTATTTACCAGTGCTTACTATTTGTTATTTTATAATTATTTTATTTTTAAGCCTTTTTTTCCTCTATTAGTGTATTTTTATATTTGATACTGTGTATTATGTTAAAGGCTTTAGCCGTTCAATAAATAAATAAACACTGGCGGCAGGCACTTGACGGATATCGAGAAAAAATTGTAAATATTAATAAATAAAGATTTCCTTTCGTCATTGTTTTTGTATTTAGTAAAAATGTTGTTCAAAATTAAAATAAGATATTTATTAAATTTATTTATACACTATTTATTTATATTAATATAGCTGTCTGGTTCACCAATTTAAATGGGATTGAAATACGATGCCATTTGCAAAAATTATAACATCTTCCGATAGGGTTATTAATTCTGCGCCACTCTGTACTTGTAGGTAGGTAGGCGCCTAAGCGAAATTTTTGACTTTTAACGCTTTTATATTTTTATCATTTCCGTAACGTGCGTTTATCTACATTTCAGAATAGATCATTTAATAAAATCATTAAATGTCGAAAAGTGCGTAATATCGACCGCTTCACTGATTTTATATCCCTAATTTAAAATAATTTTATTACTAAGTTACAATACGCCAAGGTACATGTGTACTTGTGTATTATGTAGGTAGGTACCTAATTTAAAATTTCAAGAATGAAAAATATGCTTATTGAATTCTCCCCCTGAAACTTATGCACATAATATACGATCAATCTCATGGCAGTACATATGAGTTCACGACCATCTATCTATGTTGGATTGGGAAAGCTTTTATTTAGCGGAGACCCTTTATTCGGATGTATGCAAGATCAGAACCCCGGATTATTTTTGCATACTGGGAAAAGCCTGAAAGCATGGTTTTAATTTTTATGCAGATCACAATTTGACCAGTTATTTTTTTCCACAACACCTTGAGTGTGTCCAGATACTTGTTCACAAATCTGGATTCTCTCACTTAGGCTTTATTTTTACACTTTTTTGACATCTCAACATGGACGAAGAAGATTTTAGAAGATAAGCATTTACCGAGCTTTTGACCTATTCTTCATCTTTGTTGACATGTCAAAAAATTGAGAAAATCCAGATTTTTTTCAACAAGTATTTGGATACATTAGAAATGTTGTGAAAACTTATTTTTTCATCTCCGTCTTACTCCTCATTACTGAGTGTTGTGACGCTTGTGGAAGCAATGACTCTTCTCCAGTTATCCCTTGACTGCGCTGCACGTAGCGCTCCAACCACCGAGGTGCCTTCTGCTGCCTTAACTTGATCGGTCCATCGTGTGGAGATTTTCCTCTTCCCCTCTTTTCCCCTCCAGGAATATTATATATTTAATTATTTACATGCTTGCCTCCGTGGTGTAATGGTTAGCGTGTTTGACTACCGTGCAGGAGGTCCCAGGTACGATCAAGATAACACTGCGTTTATATGATGCAGTGCCCTATGCACCATCGGGTGCAGATAAGGGTTTGAAGAAGTATAATTATTTATAACCTTTTTTTAAAAAACTTTTTTCTATAATCAATACACTACCCAATTTTATACAGATTTCACTGTATTTTTTTTACATATACTTACCTGAAGCTAAAACAAATAGTTGGCTTACTGGTTGACATATCGCTCACTCCTTTCAACAACGTCATATATCAAAAATCACAAATTTTCAGTTGTGCATGTTTTCGGAATGGTGAAAATGTACTGTATCCCAGCAAAAGCGGCATATTTTCAACTTAACATTTACCCGCTACAGGGCAGAAAGTGTTGTTTTTGCATTTTGAAGAAAAGTTGTAGTGTAATTACTTTTTGAAATATACTAAATATTTTTCAAATGGAGAAAAACATTCAGAGTTTACCTAAAAAGATCTGTTGCACAGTAAATGTTCAATAAGTGGCTATTTATTTTTAACACCTTTTATCATATTTTTAAACTTTAAAAACGATCTCCTGAAAAAATCAAGTTTTTTTTTTATATATGACGTTGTTGAAAGGAGTGAGCGATATACCAGACATCTCTTGTCTTGTGGTCACAAAATAACTCATCTGTATTTATTTTCGCTCGGAAGCCATTTAGCTAATGACTCGAAAATGCATACACACACGATGCACATTGATGTCACAAGTCAAAAAGATAAAAATACACTTTAAACTATGTATTTGAATGAATTATATCTACACTAATGGACTTAATATTAAAGATAATGGTATTTTTGTATTTTTAAAGCACACTAATGATGTGTGATTATAATCCAGGATTCGGATCTCACATACTAATATAAGAGTTTCTGCTTCATAAAAAGCTTCTTTACATCTCACCAATAGATGTCTCTAGTGAAGTTTTAGTGATTCATGAACAAGGTTTCTAAATTGGTTCACATAAATAGAACTTCCAAGAATTTGAGTAGTGTGGTTGTCAATAATGGGTAGAATTGGTGAATGTTACACGTGTGTAAAGTGATCACTTAAACCAGCCTATGACGGTCGTAAGCCCCGTAAATGCCCAGACTTCCATATTCTTCTTCATCTTTGATGAGATGTCAAAAAATAATATCACACTAATGAGTAAACTGATCAACTTATATAATACAGTAGATCCTCCAACAACATCTACTAGGATCATTTATCATTCAATTCAATTTAATTCACAACATTTTGAGTGTGTCTAAATACTTGTTTACAAATATGGATTATCTCCAAAGGATAAATATCACGATGTTTGATTATTAGATAATAAATTAATACGAAAAATCACAAGACTATCGGTAGCATTCTTATTGAAATCTGTAGAGAAATACGGGAGATATGAAGGTTTAAACGTAAGATATTTTTATAAAACGAAAAAGGTGCGTTCGCATACGTCATCAAATTTCCGTCATCGAACGTTTTATGACGTCATGTGGTTTATTGTCTATGGTTTATAGAGCTGTAATAGTTGTAGTGTGGATTGTTTGTGTACCACTACCCTACCATTTGTGTTATACAAATATGAGAGGGGGGGTGGGAGGGTGGACCATAGACGTCAACAAATAGAGTGGCCAATAATTTAGCAATGTTACCAATATTAAAATAACTCCATCGTTTCTGTGACGTCATTCATTGCCAACTTACGAAAATAACGTTTTTTCGAAGGCGAATTTTCAAAAGGAAATGATGAATGAAAATATTGATTATATCGGCTGTTGTAAACACAAAACGAGTCTAATACAATCCTTTATAGGTTGAGTATGTTAAATAAATTATTCCTCCCGTCTGACAAAGATTCTTTATAGGAGTTATTTTTCATATTATTTGTAAATAATCTTTGTCCTCATCACTTAGGGTTGTGACCCTTGTGGAAGTAATGACTCTTCTCCAGTAATCCCTTGACTGCACTGCACGTAGCGCTCCAACCACCGACGTGCCTGCTGCTGCCTTAACTTGATATTTTAATACTACATGTGACAGCAAATAATGGTTTTGACCACAATACATACATTTAAAAATAACAACCATCATTGTCTCGTACCCGTCTCGTATTTGCGGTGAATCCCTAAAAGGAGATTCGATAAAGCGTTCGGAGACACGTAATGCTCTGGTATTTTATGCGGGTTTAAAAAAATGCAGTCTGTGACTTTAAAAAACGTTGGATACAAGGCACCCGATGCAAACAATTCATATGTGAACTTTGTTTCACAATATTTTGAGCGTGTCAAAATCTTTGTTCAGAAATCCAATTTTTCCCAATTGGGTTTTGTCCAATTAGGAGTTATTTATATTGATATCTCAACGCAGATGAAGAAGAATATAGAAGTCTGGGTATTTAAAGGGATTCCGACCTGTCATATGCTGGTTTAAGTAATCACTTTATACACGTGTGAAAATCTGCTTCATCAATGTTGAGATATCAATATTTATTATAACCGATTGAAGCATAAAATAAACGGTTTTTTGTAGGTATAGTATATTATTCCGATTAAAAAATTAAATATGAATTATATTTTAAAAAAGTTTTATAATAATTTATCTGAATCAAGACTTTAATTTTTTACTTTGTCTGAGTATTCCGAAGTGTAACTCATACATTAATCATTTGCGTTTTCACATTTTAAAAATATTTTTTACTTTTAATTTATATTTGAAGCACTATGTTATTTTCCATTTTACAATTAAAATGTTATACTTTACCTTGTTTTAAAATCACTATATATTTAAAGTAAATAAAAAAAAGGTTCATTTCAATTTTATTTTTTTATTTTTCCTATTTTACACATATTCTTAAATATTATTTTTATCTTGTTTCCCCCGTTATTTTCTAGTTTTTAATCAACAAAATAAGCTTCATAGCATGATGTTTCTTGTTTTATTTTGTATACATCGCTCACTCCTTTCAAGAACGTCATAAATCAAAAATCGTCAATTTTCAGTTGTGCATGTTTTCAGAATGCCCAGAAAATGTACTATATCCCAGCAAAAGAGGCATATTTTTAACTTAATATTTACCCGCTACAGGGCAGAAAGTGTTGTTTTTGCATTTTGAAGAAAAGGTATTGTTTTATTATTTTTTTTAAAATACTAAATATTTTTCAAATGGAGAAAAAACCTTCAGGTTTTACCTAAAAATATGTATTGCACAGTAAAAAGTTCAATAAGTGGCTTAATATATATTTTTAATACATTGTATTATATTTTTAAACTTTAAAAACGTTCTCCTGAAAAATCAAGTTTTTTTATTTATGACGTTCTTGAAAGGAGTGAGCGACATGTGTATGTATATACGAGTACGTAGGATTTTTTTGTTAATGTTTTTAAAACATGTAAATGAATGCATGTACCATGAAATGACAAGAAGTGAAATGTAAACAAACGTTTATAATTAAATTAATATCATTCACGTTAAACGTATATACATATTTCAAATACAAATACATTCAAACCCTAATGATATCGTCGCTTTTACTTTCGTCTTCCGTCAAGTTTGATTCGAGTGTAGATAGAAAACATTGTACAAAGTTATAATTAAATCGAGTTAAATACCGCTCACTTTTTGTAGTCCACTACAGGTATAGTCCACTATTTGATTCACCAACATTGATCATGCAAGATTTGTAACCACCTACTTTATAACCCTTTCACTCACTCCTTTCAACCTATATAATCTTGACCTATTTTTATAAACATCCTTAGTGCATGTTAGGTCGACTTAAAACGCATGTGATCAATGGTTTATGTAGTTTTAAGTGTGTGAATAGTGCTGTGGTAGTGACGTGTAGTATTGTTTGCATGCTGGTGTAGGGATTGTCCTGACGAAGAGACGGGTACGTCTTGAAACCGCAGACTAACATCTGAGTGGTTGTACATATATTAATATGTATTACTAACATTTTTGTAAAAAAGGTAAGATTACTAATTAACCACAAAATAAATGCTATAAATATTACAATAAAAAATCAAAAATATATAATATATGTCGCTCACTCCTTTCAAGAACGTCATAAATCAAAAATCATCAATTTTCAGTTGTGCATGTTTTCGGAATGCCCAGAAAATGTACTATATCCCAGAAAAAGCTGCATATTTTAACTTAATATTTACCCGCTACAGGGCAGAAAGTGTTGTTTTTGCATTTTGAAGAAAAGATATTGTTTAATTATTTTTTTAAATATACTAAATATTTTTCAAATGGAGAAAAAACCCTCAGGTTTTACCTAAAAAGATCTGTTGCACAGTAAAAAGTTCAATAAGTGACTTGATATTTATTTTTAATATATTGTGTTATATTTTAAAACTTAAAAAACGTTCTCCTGAAAAATCAAGTTTTTTTATTTATGACGTTCTTGAAAGGAATGAACGATGTGTGTTTTATATTGATTTGGCATTAACTTCGTGGAATAATATCACAACGATTTTAATTTAAAAAATAAAATACTTGGATAAGACCACACTTTTGAGTTTGGTAATGTATGTAAATACGTCTAGTTTTGAGAACTTCTGATGTTCTCATCATCAGGTGAAAATACAAACTTGAAACGTAAAAATACAACAGTTTGTATTTTCACCTAATAATGAGAACATATGCAATTTTAGAAACTAGTCGTATTTACATTAGGGGGATACTCGCAATAACAGATCTCAGTCAGCGTTCGGCAACGCTAGAAGAGGCATATCATTTCACGCCCGATTTAAAAAAAAAATATTGGTGGATATATGTATATATATATATTTTTATATTATATATGTATATATATATATATGTATATATATATATATATATATATATATATATATTTATATATATATACATATATATATATATATATATATATATATATATATATATATATAT